>NC_136904.1:7001536-7023933 GCF_949606895.1 Notothenia rossii | reverse complement strand
GCTCTGTTATTGGCTGCAAAATGCTTCACTTTAGGAGTTGTGGTGGAGAAGAGAGGTGGAAGAAGTACTCATATTATGTACTTAAGTAAAAGTAGAAGGAATACTCTGTTACAAGTAAAAGTCCTTCATTCTACGATGGTACATGAGTACAACTTGAAGTACTCAGATCTTGTTCTTGAGTAAAAGTAGAAGTACTCAGGTCTTGTACTTGATTAAAAGTAGAAGTACTCAGATCTTGTTCTTGAGTAAAAGTAGAAGTACTCAGGTCTTGTACTTGAGTAAAAGTAGAAGTACTCAGATCTTGTTCTTGAGTAAAAGTAGAAGTACTCAGGTCTTGTACTTGAGTAAAAGTACAAGTACTCAGGTCTTGTACTTGAGTAAAAGTAGAAGTACTCAGGTCTTGTACTTGAGTAAAAGTAGAAGTACCAGAGTGTAGGAATACTCTGTTATTGTAAAAGTCCTGCATAACATTTTTTACTCAAGTAAAGGTATAAAATTATTATCAAAATATAATTAAAGTACCAAAAGTAAAAGTATTCGTTGTGCAGATTGGTCCATTTCAGAATAGACAAATAATTATTGATGCATCACCGTGTTATCAAAGCTGGCAAAGGCGCAGCTAGTTTTTGTAAATACTCAATTAAGTGCTTCAAAAGTACTTAAATACAGTACTTCAAGTACATGTACTTAGTTACTCAACACCTCCGAAGTACACTGAACAAATCCATCATTGATAATCATGAGCATCTCCACCAGCTACTTAAAAAACAATGGCGATCTTTCTCGAACAAAAACATAGAAGTAATCTTAACTGTTGATAATATCATCATTTTTTTATCGCAAGCTTCAGGTCCATACACGGTCTGTTTGGTCGGGCAGGGACTTGAACCGACGACCTTCTTGTTCCCAGGCCAAGTCCCAAAGGAATGGGCCATACAGTATTGTGTGATCCAATGTATTCCTGATATATGATTTCTATCGATGCTTTATCGACTATATGATTCTGATATTGAAATGTTACTAACCTGCTACTGATTATTATTCTGTGGCAGGATTCAGGATGACCGCAAAACGAGAGTATTCTCATACAGTTTCTACTTAATTCTGTTGTATTAAAAGGTAAAGGTCACATTCAGCCGCCTGACTTTCAAGTGATCTCCAGTCAAACATTGACACTTTGAAAAACGTTTTAAAGAATGATCTGTGTGGTTACTTCACTCTGTCCCAACAGGATATCAAAACTGAATCAATAAAGCCTTCACAGATCGCAGAGCTAATGAAGATGCTTTGTGTACTGATCTAACTCTGCATCTTATTACATCCCAAAATCATCTTTCAGCAGGAAATAAATAACATGAATAAAGCTATGATGAAGTGGAATAATGTCTAATAACACAAATTACTTTTAATGTATCTATACAAACTAAAATGCTCTTCTCTAGTCCCGACAATATCCTAAAAACCACAGCTTTCACTCCCTGACCTCATGATGTGATAACCATTGTGTGTTGCTTTAGTTCAATGGAGGATACTGAGGATAAATCATTTCCTAAAAGAGCTTTTCACTATCAAATAGTGCGTTTCCTGGGGACTATTTTCAGCGGCGGATTAATCCACATGTGGTCCTCGCCACAACAGAGCCCATGTGGCTTTTTGACAAATGTTTGATCATTTTGAACAACAATCGAGCGCGGTGGCACAGAAGAAAAAATAAATATCAGCTCTGATACACACAATACTTGTTAGTAGGTACAGTTCTGTTGATTTTGTATTTTCATGGGACTTTGTGTACAATAACAACAACAGAATAAAATGCCCTCCTTATCCCTTTAGATTAGGGGTGTCAAACTCGAGGCCCGGTGGCGAAATCCGGCCCGCAACTTCATTTCATGTGGCCCCGCAAGAGCTTGCAAAGAATATAATACGTTTATTATATGGTCACATGCCGATTTACAGAAGCACGTTGCCCATAAACTACATGTCCCACAATGCATCTCATTTTGTGACATGCGCACTGAAGAGACTTGCAATTATTTTCCCTGGACTTCTGCTTTCAGACGTAGTTATTTATGAAGTTGTTACCCTATCCCATAATAATCCAATGCAGAGGCAATAATGTAATATAATGTTTTATGTATATTATATATTGATATAGTTACAACCGGCCCTTTGAGTGCAACCATAATGCTGATGTGACCCGTGATGAAAACGAGTTTGATACCCCTGCTTTAAATCCACAAGTAAGATGTGTCTGTCGCTGATAAAGCTCAACAAAGTTTTGCTATTGAGGCATTTATAGGCTCGATATATTTGCATTGTTTTCCGCAGTGTGCCATTTTTGTAGCTTCCTCTTACTGTAAATGCATGTTTAAGATCTGGCACTTGTCGCTGAATCTTTATAAAGGAAAGTCACAAAGACAAGAGAATTAAATGTAAATAGAAACTCCAGGCAGAGGTTTACAGGATCTCCGCAGATACCACCAAACACTTTAGTGGCTCAGATGTGATTCTCCACACTGTGTTGTGATCTCTTTGTGCCTTTAATAAGCCAACAACCTGCTGCAGGTAACCTCCTCTGAGCAGAACTGGGTCAAGGGCAATGAGTCAGTGACACAGACACGAGCTAATGCTAACGCTAAACCAAGGAGTGTTGCAGATGTTTGAAAGGTACTCTGCCAACACAGATATATGAGATGCAACCGTGAATACAAATCTGAAAAATGAGGTCAGACAGCAACAGAAGTGGGAAAAAGGCACTCAGTTGGTGAGTTTTCCTTTTCTATATTTCACTGCATTTTATCGCTTTCTGACGTACATAGAGTATTTTCACAGAGAGGTATTAGTACTTTGAAAATGATTTGAATACTATTATTCATCAAAAACTTCCTGCAGCATTCTTAATTCTAACGCAAGAGAAACTGGTGTGACCATCTTTAGCTTTGAATGCTAAACATATGCGCATTTGTGCATTGAAAGAGCTGCAGAAATATTGATTATTTTCTCAATGAAATGCGTTACATTTCGATTTGTCTGCCTTTGTATTAAATACGATTAGATTACATTATATCAAATATACTTTAATTATCCCAAATGTTCTTTTTGTCAAAGCAGCATGTTGAAACGACATTGCACATTAGAGTCAGAAGTGAATATAATCAAATGAAATTAAACTTTAACAGTAAATATAACAGTTGCACGTCTTCTCACAGTCCATAAAAACAGTGACCACAGGGCGGCGGGTACTGTAGGCTAGGCTAAGCCTTCTTTGTCACTGCATACTGGTAAAATAAAAATATAATGTATTGTGTCTTTGACATTAGCGCTTCTATGCAGCCACATGTGCCCTGTACTACGAAGCCAGTTCAACAGACCCTGGATATGTTTGAGTTATCTTAACTAACCCTAACAAATGAGATCTCGCTAAGCGGTCCTACGACGCTGGTTATCAACTCGGTAAATCAAGCCAGGGCTTCTCTCTCCAGCTGAGAGTGTGTTCACGTCAAAGGGGCGGGGTTAGCAACATTTGACCAATCACAAACAGGGACAAGTGTAGTACTGACAGCGCAGCGTCATACTTCATTAATGAAAAGTAAACTAATATTAGACAAATAGGAACTTTAACCATCCGTGACTTAAACATATAATCCAGGATACAAGCCACATAGTTGCACCTGAAAGGAGAATACAGAACGACTGGTTAACAAATAACTACAGAGTGTTTGAAAGCGTACAACAGTTTTATGATATCACTGCCCCATCGACACTAGTGGATCTGACTTTAATTACATTTGACTCGAGTGTTTCGTCAACTTAATGACACTGTAAGTGTTGCACGGCCAGATACGGCTCGAGAAGCTGACTCAGATAAGGAAATATTGTGATATTATATGATCGATGATCTGATTGAATGTGATATGAATGATAAGTGCAACACGTCGGCGTCTTCTCTGCATACGGCAGTTTACACTGTATTTCCTTTATCCTGTAATAAGACTTGATAGATTTAAACTCCGCACACTGAGCTCTGATCTGTCAGCAGGCGGTGCTTTCACTGAGTTGGACTCTTTTCTATAGACGCTGGAGGCGGGCAGCGTCAGGTAAAAAAAAGTTATTTAGCCTTCCCAAAGCTGAGCCTCACGCCTATGCCCTGGCCTCACTGCACTGGCTTCCAATTCGGTTCCGAATTGATTTTAAACTCCTTTTATTTGTTTTCAAAGCCCTAAATGGGCTGGCTCCGGCCTATGTGGCCGAACTCCTCCATCGCTACACCCCAGCCAGAGCTTTAAGGTCTGCTGACCAGCTGCTGCTGGTAGTGCCCAAGACCAGGCTCAAAACCCAGGGCACAAGCCGCTGTCAGCAGCTGGCCCTGGGCTCTGGAGCACTCTGCCCCTCCATGTGAGGTCGGCCCAGACCCTAGGGGTTTTTAAATCAACACTTAAAACACATTTCTTCTTTCTGGCCTTCTAGTCAGAGCGGAGCACGACTCCTGACTATTCCCTGTGTGTGATTTTTTATTTTTGCTGTTGTATTTGTTGTAAAGTGTTTTTACTGTAAAGTGTTTCTATTGTATGTACAGCACTTTGGCTCGAACAAACATCGTTTACAAAATGTGCTATATAAATAAAACTTGATTTGATATGATATATCTATAGATAATATAAATCTAAAGTTATTTATTTCTTTAAAAACATTGTGAAAACATCCCTTAGATGAATATATTCCAGCTAAAACACCACTGTTTAAGACCCACATCTCTGCTTGACCCATGATCTATCTCAGTCAAAAACACAAAAAATAATGACTATCATCCAATAATGTTTTATCTACATCATAACTAACTTATTATGTATTCATAACCGTACAATCCTGTTGTAATTTAATGTTATGGCCCAAAACACATTACACCACATATGAGATAATCGAGTTCCCTTGGGGGAGGGGGCAGAGGGAGGGGAGACGAGGTGCATGTTGCGAAAAATTATTATGAAGAGGGTGGGGGTGGGGTGTCTAAAGTCAAAGATGAATTTTGATTGGGCCAAATTTGACCCCGAGTGACCCACAACAATTCTGCCGGGTCTCCCCAGACCCGAACCCCAAATGATACACTTTTTTTTTGACCTTCTTCAGGCTTAGCTAAAATGGTCAAAATCAGTTTCGTAGTGTTTATACAGCTGCTGTGGAGAATATCATGAAGCCTTGTTCTGATGAAAAAAACTAGAGCGTAGTTTTATATCATTTTAACTTGACACGGGTCACGGGAGACCCGAACACAACATAAGGGTTAATCAGGTTTGACACGCCTGCCTTGTCATCTGGGGCAATATCTCAGCTTTAACATAAACACAGAAGCCTTTTATTGCAGAAATCAAAGCGTGTGCACGTTGCAGGCTTTGCATGTTTTTTATTTGATGCTGCTGCATGGCAAAGAGCGACCCCCACCCATATACACACACACACACACACACACACACACACACACACACACACACACACACACACACACACACACACACACACACACACACACACACACACACACACACACACACACACACACACCCTCCTCCTTTTTCCTTTAAGAGCTTTTGCAGAAAGACATGGTGAGGACTGCCTGTGCTAGTTCACTGCACACTGACAGTTGTGTGCTGTGTTTCAGTCCTCCGAGAGGCAGAGATCTGACAGAAGGACAAGTGCACGCACGCACGCACGCACGCACGCACGCACGCACGCACGCACGCACGCACGCACACACACACACACACACACACACACACACACACACACACACACACACACACACACACACACACACACACACACACACACACACACACACACACACACACACACACACACACACACACACACACACACACACACACACACACACACACACACACACACACACACACACACCTGGGGGCACGGGAGGCAGATGCATTTGCATGTTATACTGGTCACACATCTTTCTCCTGGCCAGAGTCGTGTGTTATATAAGAGAGTAAGTGCTGTACTCTATATACTTTCTCACACACTACACAGCTACACACACACACACACAACTTTTTTGTACATGTTGTATCCTGCAAGCATTAGCGTGTCTCTAAAGGACAACGACAGCAGCTCTTTGACAGTCACTCTCTTCTCAAAGATACACTTCACTTTGTTACAGAGACTATAACTTTCCTAAATGCTGATTTATTTCTCAAGCAGTGTGTTTTTGATTTAGTGAACCTGTAGTGTGCATCCCTCTGTGGGATTTTAGGGCTGTAAATACAGATTATTGACATTATAGAGTGTTTTCTTAGATTACTCTATGAACTGAAAAAAAACGTTCATCTCTGTCGTAGGGGATGTTTCTAAATGACTTAATTTTCAGTTTTTGTATGATATAAAACAGAGAAACTTTAAAAAAAAAAAAAGAGACATTTTAGACGTTAAAACAAGCATTGTCAGATATTTTGGCCAGAAAAAATTATTTTAAAACATTTAATCAATTATCAATTTGGGTATTATCTGTCTGTCGATGTGACAGATGCTCATTCTCAGGTTCATATCAGTATGTAGTGTCTCTACTGTGACATGTCTCCATGTAGAAACGAGCGTAGTGATGGAGGGAACACAGGGATTTTAGGCTTTTACAGACCATTAACATGCACAAAAACCGACATAACACACTACAGGGAAGGGAAAACCCGAAAAGCAGAATAGGACCTCTTTAAAATGAACGTTTAATTAGCAGTGATCCATAAGGATGTGCACTTATGGTGACCAACCACCTGCTGTGGCTACGGGTCACACACCCTTTACTGAAATGAGAGAGGGCAGAGAGACGAGTAATGGACGTCTGCATCGTCAGAATCTGACCTTCATGATTTGTACCTTTCAAGTGCGGCTAAAGGTGAACCAGATATAAATAGAAAGCAGCAGACGGCTTCCCTCGAAGTCAACGAGCTGCATCGATATGAAGACTGCACAGCGGTTATTGATGGGGACCCCCACAAGCACCCACTTAAACACATTTAGGCAAATGATTTGAGTGGCTGTGTACGAGGGCACTGAATGAATGGCTCGTCCTCATGCCAAGCTGTAAGGGAGCGATGAAAGATTGATGCTCAGCCGAGCCCTAAATCATGCATGCAAATGGAAATGTTCTGCTAATGTACATCAGAAGGAAAAACAGGCCATGTGTGCAGTCTGGCGGACACAAAACCAGATGTTAACACACACACACACACACACACACACACACACACACACACACACACACACACACACACACACACACACACACACACACACACACACACACACACACACACACACACACACACACACACACACACACACACACACACACACACGCCTCTCTGTGGACTTACAAAGAAGGCCAGGTGTATCACTGGTAGTACTCAACAATCCACTTGCTAGCGATAACTAAATCACATATTATTTATGATAGATAATCACTGCTCTTCCAGTTCTGTTTGCCTCTTAATGTTTGCTCCCGTCATTCCACCTTCTTTGATGACAAACCTCTTAATAAAATGTGCTTTAAAAGAGACAAGGAATTCGCTTTCAAGAGGGGCTTGTTGCACAATACAGACTCATATGTAATTTATATTTTTTACTATTTATTTTTGGTATTAATGGCTGTTAGCTTCTTACTTTTGCATTATACACACATACTTGTATTATGATGCTTATTTTCACAGTAGTTTGTAGTTAATTAATGTTAATATATGTGTGTTCGCCTCTTCTATTTAAAAAGTTAGCTTACTTATTTTACTTTACTTTTCATTTATCTGCACCGACGCACTGCTTTACACGCACTGGGAAGAATAAAGGAAGAAGGAATAGGTCCAATTGTCATTTTGCTAAGTAAAGAAACACTTTTTCTCATTGAGTAGTTGTTTTATCAAAGCTAAAAAAAGCTTTGGAAATAGTCATTCTTAAAAATATTCTTAAAGAAGTTTCATACATTTGTAGGATTACATTTGTGCTCATTCAAAAATATTATAATAAAATGCTGAATCAGTGAAACCGGTCGCTTATTTACTGTTTATCTTTCATAAAATTGGGAATAACTAGCAACAAAACATCAAAAGCATCCCATAATCTGAAAGTCCTTAATGTAATGTTTAAAGTCCCTGTTTGGTGCGTGTGCTGGACACAGAAAAGGCGAGAGTTCATCCGTCAGAGGGATATGACAGAGACATCTCTTCATGCTAATCTGTTTAGCAGCTCAGCACTGCAGGTCATCTCTAACGGGATTATACACTAAAGCCAATCGGCTGCCATGGCAGCCGCATCACCACTACATCAAGACGACCACAACACAGAATAAACGGAAACTGCACCGACTCACACCCACCGACCCAATTTAAAAACAGCGGTTGCTAACACGTGTCTATATGAGACGACTAAACGTCATCACGGCCAACATTAGCCACCTTTAGCTTAGAGGTGGTGAAGTGAAGTCATGTGACCGTGCTGTAGCTCCTTTATAGCCCAACATTAGCCTTTAGCTTAGCGGTGGTGACGTGAAGTCATGTGACCGTGCTGTAGCTCCTTTATAGCCCAACATTAGCCTTTAGCTTAGCGGTGGTGACGTGGAGTCATGCGATCGTGCTGTAGCTCCTTTATAGCCCAATATTAGTCTTTAGCTTAGCGGTGGTGACGTGGAGTCATGTGACCGTGCTGTAGCTCCTTTATAGCCCAACATTAGCCTTTAGCTTAGCGGTGGTGACGTGGAGTCATGTGACCGTGCTGTAGCTCCTTTATAGCCCAACATTAGCCTTTAGCTTAGCGGTGGTGACGTGGAGTCATGTGACCGTGCTGTAGCTCCTTTATAGCCCAACATTAGCCTTTAGCTTAGCGGTGGTGACGTGAAGTCATGTGACCGGGCTGTAGTTCCTTTATAGCCCAACATTAGCCTTTAGCTTAGCGGTGGTGACGTGAAGTCATGTGACCGTGCTGTAGTTCCTTTATAGCCCAACATTAGCTTTTAACTTCAAAAGTCATAAAGTGGTGTTAACATGTGGAGATTATCCTGCTGAACAAAACATGTAAGCATCATAAACGTTTGTTTTACACAGAGATGATTTTCTGCAAGAACCCAAAATCCAATGGAGTAATCTCATTGGATTTTTGTGGAGGGATGGAAATCTTTAGCCATTTATTTATCAACCTAAACAGAGAGAGCAAGTTGCGTATTGACGCAAAATATATGTTTTCTTAACTATGATATAGTGTGTACTTTATACGATGTTGATGTATGACAGATTTTCCAAATTAGGTTTTAAAAGTCACTTTAAAGTATTGTCTTGATTAAAGTACCAACGTGTATCATAATGCCAGATTCATGCAAATACATGTTAGTTGATATGCATTCAATGCTCATTAAATATTTAAATTGAAACTGCAGAATAATGTTGAAATACAAAGCACAGTGATTGTGAGTGTGGTGAGATTCTGAAGAACGTGGTCTGTGTATGGTTTACTATCTGTCTTCATTGGTTGTCATGTTTGTATTTCGCTTGAATCAGATCTTGTTTTAATATTTGCAAAAAGCCTTGCATAACATTTTAAACCTCTTGGATGCATCGTTCAAACATGCATCTGCTGTTTGACTTCACACAGAAGTAGAATGATGATATGATTGAAGGGGGTCAACAGATGTTTCAGATAAAACATAATGGGATGTTAAAGCTGCAGAAACACTGAGGCAGCGCTGCAGATTCAGTTTGTTCTTCTCATTTGATGCTCCATTTAGCAGAATCACTAAACAAACCCATCCCCAGCGCTGAGCTGCCGTTATGGAGTCATACAGGAGGAAGAGTGCACGCTCAAAATAGAAAATGTGCTTTTCCCTCAGACTCTGTTTCCTTTCTCAGCAGCGATGTGACGGTGAGGCCGCAGCTCCGACTGGAATACACCATAATACCCTGCACGATTCTACATCCTTGTATAACAATGCATGAAGTGAGGCGCCGTGCTCCAATAGTACAAAATAACGTACAAAACTCATTATTATTATATCACTATGGAGGCTTGTGGAAGAAAGCCCCAGGAGCTCGAATATTACAAAACGTAATTTATATTGATGCAGGCTTCATAAAAACCGTTATATCTCTAAGTGTCAGCGATTTGATTTATTTCAAGATATCTCAAGGATAAAGGTTTTATTTAATATTATATTGTTAACCTCTTATGTTTACTTCACTTTATTCTATATCGAGGTTATATTTTCATTCTTGCACATTATAACTTGAACTCACTCTGACGTGGCTCTAGACTTACTTATAAACAAATAAACACTGTTTACAATCGTACTTTTTAATTGTCAATGACTTCAAGAATAGTTGCCTTTTTCTTTGCCAGATGCTTGTTCATGTGAAATATATTTCTTACATAAGAAAAAAACATTAAAATCTTTCCTTAAATGGGAAAAATGTGCTTCCTTTGTAGAAAAAGAAACTTGGAAAACTAAAATGTTAAACATGTTGGTTATTCAGAATCTTTTAAGATAAATTATGTATATTCTTACATGGTCTTTAATTCTTTAAATCTAGGTGGAAATGGCATCAATTGCAGGTTGTAATCATTACCATCAGAGCAAACTGATACTGACACTGAAATTAAGTAGAATTACTCCAAGCAAACCAACTAATACAACCATTTCATTTCAATTTAACAGCGCTGTACCTCTTCAACACTGATGTAATTCTTCAGTGGTCTCTCATGCACACTGAGGATAAGTCTTTTATTCTCCAACATCAGTCCGGCATTGAGAATTCATGATCATCTTAATACTCCTCTTCTCTTTATCCTATTAATTAAAAAGCAGCCTTATTTTACTAATATGACTGAATCATGTTGACAGCTATGTTTTCATCGAATATTTATTACGAGAATTGTGTTTTTCTAGATTGCTGGTTAAGCATCAATACAAATGCATACATAATAATGTATTACTTTGAGAGAAGGAAAAAAGACAATATCATGATGGTATCGACATGAGAAAGCAGTAGAAAGCCATCCCCCCTGAAACACATGTCAAATATAAGATCCTTTTGAAGGATGTGTAATGCCTTGAATTTGTAGGTATTGTATTTCACTGCAGAGGTAAGGACTCACACAGGAGCATGAGCAAGAATAATGTCAACTTCAACAGCTTCGTATAAAGTCTACATTACATCCGGATACATTTCAAACAAATAAAAGACCCCAAACAATCTGTCATTCTACTCAGGGAATAAACAGCGAGTGGTGGTGGTCCATAGGGGACTTGGCTTGGCAACTGGAAGGTCACCAGGTCAAGTCCCGGCAAGACCAAGGGTCTCAATCTCGAGTAAAGCTGCTCCAGAGCCACTATTTCCACCATACTACGTCATCGAGTGCCGCCGAAGGACTGTTCCAATGTCCAGCATACTTGAAATTCTACCGAGCGTACTTCGTAGCGAGACATTTTGAGATGGTCTTAAAATCCCCACAATGCTTTGCGCAAGGACCAATTTCCCCAAATCTGTGGCGGAAAATGTAAGGCGGGGCCTCTCCTATGACGCACACTTGCTCGCCTGTTCCACTCTTCGTTTTCCGAATGCCAGGAAGTATTCTTGCCTCGCTTCTGAAGCAAGTGACTCGGAAGACATGTGCTACCAAGCAAGCATCCTCCACATTGAGAAACATCCCATGTGCTACCGAGGTGTCCCTGAGCAAGGCACCGTTCCCTACACTGCTCCCCGGGCACCGTTCATAATGGCAGCCCACTGCTCCCAACAGTAGGATGGGTCAAATGCAGAGAAACCATTTTGTTACATAGTACCTGTACTAGTACTACGTAATGACAATAAAAGTGGAAGAAAAGTTCCATTGGTCCCATAGCAATGTCTTCAGTGTGCACACTTTGCATCTAAAAAGATTATACTAACCACAGGTCATCCTCCAAATCAGAAGCTCAACTGCTGCTTTAATTGCAATCACATACTTGATATTATTTCTGATGAGTTTAAAATAAAGGGAGGCCTTGTTCAAACTCATTTCAGTAATAGGATGTTCTCACAAGCACATAAAAGTGAGCCATAAAACCAGACAGCACACCGCCTGAAAACACACTCTGCTCACTGAGGCACGCATTTAGAACCAAGCTCTGAGTAAACACACATATTTGTTAAAGACTTAACAGCTAGAGTACATCCTATGTTATACTGACTTTAGCATCCCAAACAACCATTAGAGCAAAGGCATTCAGAAACATCTGAAACATTGACTTTAATTAAGTGTACTATGTCAACAAATCTCACACAACTGTATTAGGTCAGTTGAAAGTTGAAACTAATATTTAAACTTCATAATATTGCTTAAAATAAACCTTTGACAGTTAAGTGAAATCTTAAGACACAATACATTTGATTTTGGTCAACGTTTCATTTTCTTCAGGGTAGAATCCAACAGCAACGACCAAAAGCCTCAGGATTCATCTTTCTCTGCACATGTTGCACCAGCTTCTGGAGCCTGTAAGTACATCTGCAGGGGCAAGGACATTTTAAAGGTCCCCAATTATACTGTTTCTCATCAATATATTATAGGTCTCAGATATACACAGAACATGTCTCTGATTGGCTCCAAACACCAAACAGATGATTGCAGCATTACCCATAATCCCCTCTGTTTCAGCCCTGTTTCCAAAGTGCTGATTCTCTGTCTGTTACTTTTGGTTACAAAGAACACAATGGTGCTCTAGGAGGAGATTCAGGTGATAAGGGGGGGGGGGGGGGGGGGTTACCTTGGTTGGTGATTGGCTAATGGTTACACAAGCCAACACATCCTTATGACATCACAAAGTGACCAAAATCTGATCAGCTCATTTTTATAGAAATGGATCAGGAAAATAAGAGAGAGAATCTTTGTTCCTGAAACTTTCCGAGTCTCTTTCCACAGAGGGGACACATGTTGATGTATGAAGGACATGTATCAGCTCTTACCTCGATGAGGAAGTCCCCCGTCCGGAGCCCCGCCTGCCAGGCCACCCCCCCCTCGTCCACCGACTCCAGGTACTGCAGGGCGGGGAAGGCGGGCGTGGGAGTGAACTCCTCGATGGGCGTGTCCGCTGACAGGAGGGAGATAGAGGAGGGAAAAGATTATAGAGAAAGCTGTGTCTACATTGGACACAAGGCAGACATCTCTACGACCGATATCTCTGACATTCGACAACTCAAACTACAATGTCTCACTGTTGGTGCCTGCATCACGTATTTTTCATTATTAACATTTTAAATTGTATACCCCGTTTATCTAGGCCCTTTTTGTTTTGTTTGATGTATATATGTCACACTGTGGGACTGTGGGAAATGGTATCTCGAGATTTCTGGATGTATAAACACATGTAGTAATTTTGACAATAAAGTTGACTTTGACTTTTCTGTCAAGCTTTAACACAAAAAAACGAAAACAACTTCCTGTCTCCCCAGTCCTGAGTCTTTACCTGATTAACTGACCTGCATAATATCATTAAACTGACTATCATCGTTAGAAAAGCAGCAGTTTAAGTAAAAAAATAATAAATAAATAAAAATAATATCCAGCTTCTGGTCTCCTCAGTCCCTTCGACTTTTGTTCTTAGTGACATAAAAAAAATAAAAATAATAATGAAATAAATAAAAGCAATAATAATTGTGACTTTTTTACATTTTTAGTAACGGTTAAAAACATGGGGAAGAATATGCAACTTTTGTTCTCCTCAATCCCGACTTTTGTCCTGATAAAAAGACGATATCAGTCCATTAAATCACATGACCATTTCCCAAGCTGCCATGAGACTGGGCTGCAATAGGCTCTGATTTTGCAGTGTACTGTCCCTTTAGGAACACTTCAAACCACCATGCAGACAAGAGATGATTCCACGCACATGCAGACCAAAACATTATGTTTAATAGTGAACTTTGCTTTTAATGTTTCAACATCAGTCAGCACTGTATGCTGGCTCCGTCTCCCTCTTGCTCTCGGGGAGGTTAAAAAAACATTGAGGCCGGGAGAAACCAGTGGTGACAAGTGACACTTCCTATAACTCATCCCAGTACTGGAAGCACCAGAGAGAGGAGAGGGGGGGATTCTGGGGATTTACATGAATGTGATGATGACTACGTTTCTTTGGGTGGTGTCTGCCTGAATGTGTGACACAGAGAAGGAGAAAGACGAGGATGGAGATGGAGAGTAAAAAAGAAAAAACGTCAGAGAGCAGAGGAAAGGATGTGAGCTTATGTGACAGCTCAAGTGCGTGTGTGTGTGTCTGCGTGTGTGTGTGTGTGTGTGTGTGTGTGTGTGTGTGTGTGTGTGTGTGTGTGTGTGTGTTCACCCCCGTGCAGGATAAGCTCGACTGGGTCAGTTCCCCCGGGGTGATAGCAGAGTGTGTCAGAAGGACTAGAACCTTCCTCGTGTTTGTTTTTGTTTTGTTTTTTAAACCAATTTCCTCTTCTTCGTCTCTGCCTCCCCTCTTCCTCTCTTTCTTAAAAAAAAAAGATTGAATACTAAACGTAGTTCTCGACATTAACCGCGGCGTAGACCAATTGCACAGTTGTGGAATGCAACGTGGATTATGACATGGCGAGAATCGTCATAGAAAGAGACGCAGCAGCAACAGCAGCTCAAACTGGCTATTTTTAGAGCCAATCTCATGGCCTGGAGGAACATCAAACTGCATGTGTGTATCACAACAACTCATCATGTGGCGGGGGGGGGGGGGGGAGTTGTCCAGATACAACGCAAGTACACACCAGACACATAAACCAGAAGCAGATTCAGAAGAGGGATTCTAAGTCGTATTAAATGTTTTTTTCAGCCCTAAAAGGCAGATTTAACCTTTAAGAAACGCAAAGAAAATAAAAATGAGGGCAAGTTTTGAGGGGGGGGTTAACGTCAACATGCCGTCATAATGCATCTGACACTTCTACTGTGTGTGTGTGTGTGTGTGTGTGTGTGTGTGTGTGTGTGTGTGTGTGTGTGTGTGTGTGTGTGTGTGTGTGTGTGTGTTTGTACGTGTATGTGTGTGTGTGTGTATGAGTGTGTGTGTGTGTGTGTATGAGTGTGTGTGTGTGTGTGTGTGTATGTGTATGTGTGTGTGTGTGTGTGTGTGTGTGTGTGTGTGTGTGTGTGTATATGTGCACAAGGCCTCAGGGAAGGTCATTCAAATGTGTTTTTATTAGCAGAACTTATTTGCATGCTGTTGTTTTGGAGGGGGGAGGGCTACAGCATCACTCCATGCATTCTCCCACATAAACCTCCAAGAGTGATCTAAGAATAGCCAAGAATGCATGAAAAAAAGCACCAAAAACGGGTTTGCAAGAAGTACGAAAATGCAGATTTTGCAGCAAAAATGAGTGCAGGATTTGTTGGTTTTTGTGGAATATTGACAGAAAGAGGCGAGCAAAAGGCTTTAGGGACGGTCATGTTAAAAGTTGCATTGAAATGTGTTTTTATTTGCAGAACTTATTTTTTTTAAAGGGGGGAGGAGGGGGGAGGGCTACAGCATCACTCCATGCATTCTCCCACATAAACCTCCAAGTGATCTAAGAATAGCCAAGAATGCACAAAAAAAATGCACCAAATGTTTAAATGCAAAATGTATAAATGCAGATGTTGCAGCGAATACAACTGCAAAATGTGATGATTTTTTTTGGGGGGGGGCAGATTGACAGAAACAGACATGCAAAACACATAAAAAGTCAAAATGTTTTTTCCTACCTTTTGCCCCTCGCAGCACGAAGCCAAATCCCTCATTCTCCTTCTTCTGGAGCACCACCGACTTCTCGTCCACCACGCAGTCACTGTGGAGGAGATTCCGAGCAGAGCGCCCGTTAGCACAGCCCATCATCCGCAGCATAGCCACGGACGCCCTGCCCGAGTGGAGGTTCATGCTGGAGGAGGGAGAGCTAGTCCGGCCAGGGCAGGGCAGGGCAACCCCGACCCCACCCCACCACCACCACCCCCGCCTCCTCGCTCTCTATCACACGGTATGACAGCGGCCCCGCAACAGCATCTCCAGACACACAAAAAAGGATTTGGAATAAAAAAAGACGACGGAAGAAAGACGCGCGTTTCTCCGCCAAAATGCACCGCCGCTACCGCCGCTGCGGAGGCTCCGGGCGCCGGTGAAGAAGCGACATCAGGCTGCTGTTGGTGGCCGCTTATTGCTCATGATGAGGCGGGTAGGAAAGCTGGAGATCAACGTTGTACCGGGGGGGTGGAGGGAGAGAGAGACAGATGGAGGGAGGGAGCAGTGGAGGATCGGTGTGAATGGATGTCTAAAGGTGTGCTCTGCAATGCAATCAGCTACGGAACACACCGACTGGATAGGGAGGGTGTGTGTGTGCGTGTGTGTGTGTGTGTGTGTGTGTGTGTGTCAGACAGAGACAGAATGGGGGGGAGTGTGTGTGTGAACAGCAGGGTGTCATATGGTTTGAAACCTGTCTAATTTACTGACTGATGTTAATTGATGTATTGAGTGATTGATAAATAATGCTGATAATGGGGGTTGTGTCTTTATTAGAATCCATCAAATTGTTATCCTTTGTTAAAACAGTAAAGCTTTAACTTTTGAAACAACAACTTTTAATATATAATCTTTAAGGGAGTTTAAAAGGCTCCCTTGAAGAATGGATCATTGTTTATTTTATATATTTTAACTATAGAAGACTTATATTTTTGTCCTTATTTGACCTAAATGTTAATCAATCTTCATATAGTCAAAACACTTAAAGAACAGTTTAAAACATCAACTTTCAATCTAAAACTTTTCACTCAACTGTGAAACAACAGTGTTCAAAATAAAACTTAAGGAGTTTCATGGAGTCCTTTGAAATCATTTTGTATAAAGTCCAATGTCACACATTTTAAATTGTTTTTTGGGGACTTTACAGTTTATACAGAACGTGAATACGAATATGACACCCTCTGTCCTTTAGAAAAACTGCTTCTAGATGTCCCGCCTCTTAGCCTATCACGTCTGTGTTGGAAATAGCCATTAGAAGTGCCAATGTTACATAGTGATGTCACAATTTTCCTGAAGTAAACAAAGGAGTCCAATGGAGGTGTTTCATGCCGGGAGGGGGGAGTGTGTGGGAGAGAATCTTCCTCTGGAGGGAACCCAGGGATTTTGGCCTTTGCAGACCCTTTACATGCACTAAAACCTAGAGAGCACACTGCAGGGAGTCCACAGAAAGTAGAAGATGGTACGTTCCTGCGTTGAGAAGAATCTGGAGATGTGAAACTTAAAGGCTGAGTTAGCTGCCGCAGCCCGAGGAGCATCATCCAGTTTATATTAGCAGAGAGAGAGAGGTGCGACCGCCGTCCTAGCAACAGTTCCCTTAGCAACGGAAAAATCTGTCTCGAGAGTAAGGGAGGCCGACACCCACTGAAGGTTATTTCCCAGCATTCCCTCACAAACACACACACACACACACACACACACACACACACACACACACACACACACACACACACACACACACACACACACACACACACACACACACACACACACACACACACACACACACTGTGACAAATTAAGATTTGAATGCAGGAATTGTACTTCTAACTATAGGACAATGCTTTGTAGTCATACTTTCCTTTATTATATGTTCTGCTAGTTCATACTTCTCCTCCACTATATTTTAGAGACCAAGTTAATAATGTATTAAAAAAACTAAACTAAAGATTTATTTAATAACTTTTGTTACTCTAGACAGCATCGTCAAATACATTATGATGTCTATATTAAGATGACATACAACTTAAAGATGAATTTAAAAGCTATATTCGCCAAACATTCATATTCTGCTTAATTATTATATTAATTTTACATTCTGGTTTATCTTTTTTAACATATATTTGTTGTCTTATTTCAGCAACTGACATTCAGCATTATGTCTCTTGCTCTATTTGATTTCACTATGCCTTCTGAATAGTATGTTTCATTGTTAGGGGAGCCTGTGATTTAAATGGTTTATTTCCAGCTGTATCTATTGTGGATATTATAATAAAGCCGTTGAATCTTAAAGGTCCCATGTCATGCTTTTCTGGTTCTCACCCGTCCCCTTGTGTGTTATGAAGGTGTGTCTGCATGTAAACGGTCTGCGTAGTCACAAACCCTCAAAGTACACCCTGTAGAGAGTAAAACTCTAACACAGAAAAGACCTGTCTATGCTGCCCCAGAACGCCTCGTTGGAGATTTCGCTTTTTCCATTTTTTTCTTCCTGGTCAGTGACGTAACCGACCAAATGGACAAATTGGTCCAAATTGACCAATCCGCGGAGCTCCGCACACACACACGCACGCGCCCGCCCGCCCGCCCGCCCGCCCACACACACACACACACACACACACACACACACACACACACACACACACACACACACACACACACACACACACACACACACACACACACACACACACACACACACACACACACACACACACACACACACACACACACACACACACACACACACACACACACACACGCACGCCTGGCTGTGAGTGTGTGTGTGTGCTCAGGCTGAGTTCCGCGCTGTCTCGCAGACGCCACGCAGCAACCAGGAAGTTACACCACTAATCCAGCTCACACTGTCCGCTCCTCGAGCCTCAAAAGGCGGAGCAGCGAGCCCCTCAACGTCCCACCAACACGGCACCCAGACCCCACGCAGCATTCTCACCTGTTTGTGATTACTGGTGTCATTTTCTGGTTGCTAACAAACGCCATTGTATCACATAATCACTGATGTTCAGCTGTAAAGATGGAAAACTCATCAGAACAGAGTGGGCGAGCTGACCAATCAGAGCACAGTAGGCTCATAGGAGGAGGGGGGGGGGGGGCAGGAGCTCCAACAAGCCGTGTAGGACAGAGAGAGAATACACATACTATACAGAGATGCAGTATGAGAAAAACAATGTGATTTTTGAACATTGAACAATGTAAATGTATTCTAGTAGACCTCAACAATGGAATTATGATCAGTAGAAATGGCCACGACATGGGACCTTTAAGTCTTTCTGTGCATGTGAAACTTTGTATTGCAGTTTGGAGGTCTGGCTCAAGGACACAGTGGTGAGACAGACATCCGGCTGTTAAACTGCATGAAGGATGGCTGCAGGAGAAACATTATGCTCAATAAATTATCCGTCATGGTGGACGAGGGCCAAACTCTCTGGGCTTTAAATCAAGAAGCAGTCTCTGAAAAGTCAAACCTATGTGGAGGTACTGTCTAATATTCAGCAGGGGGTGACTCATCTGCAGAAGTCAGATTGTATTGACGACTATGAGTTAATAAGCCTACTTGTCACTTTCCAAAGAAATATTGTTTAAGGAGACTGAAAAAAACAGCTCCTAAGTATTACGTTTAAGTGTGTAGTGCGCATTAAACTCCACTTGACGCGAAATACGTCTGAGTAGAAAATGACAACCCAGTCTCACAAAAAAACGTGTAATAGCTACGTTGGTCGACAGGGCAAAACGTAGTATATTCACGAATATCCCTCTCAAGACGTGACATGGATACAATATTTGGTAAAAAAAATCATGGAGCTCAAATAATCTTCGTAATATCTATCAAACTATGGACCCTACAGATCCACTGGAAGTAGATTTTAAAAGTACAATATACACTTCTCACTAGAAATGTAATCAAAAAGCATTTGACCAAACTATCCTACAATTTAGGATTTTCCACTAAAAATAATTTGGGTGTCCGCCATGTTTTATTTTCTCACTGGGAAAGTTTGCGATCAGGTGACATGGACACCGGTCATTAGAAATGAATAGGATCACACATTGTATCCATGATGTCATGTCTTGAGAGGGTTATTTGTGAATACTACGGTTTGCCCTGTGGACCAACGGAGCTATTACACATTTTTTCTGAGACTGGGTTGAAAATGACCCTTCTTCTCATTGGATTTATTTCTTCCGTCAACATTTTTCCTGATGAGTTTAAGGTCTCAATCTCTAGTTTAGGTCTTCTTCAATATAGAATCATGTTTGTTTATTAAATTATGTTCCTATTGAAAGTAGAGAATAAAGCTACGTATGCTTTGGGATTGTATAGAAGTCTATAAGACAATGGAACTACTTCTCCCTTGATTTATTACCTCAGGGAACCTTCTCCAGATGATTTTATGGTCTCAATGTCTTCTTCAATATAACATGATTTATATATAGAAAGTTATGCTTTATTGAGATTAAAACACTTCATCACAATCCTCATTGATCTTAGCTTTGACTGTTTTAAACTTGCTAACATTTTAAAATAATTTGTTTAATTATTACAATTGCGCAATTATACATATTCAATTGTTTGTTTTATGTTCTATCGATACACTTGTGCATTTATTCCCTTTAACATCCAGCAGGGGGCGACTCTACTGGTGGAAAAAGAAAAGAATCATATTGTATAGAAGTCTAGGAGAAAATGGCCTGATTTGTAATTTGATTTATTACTTAATTAAACATTTCCGGATGAGTTTATGGTCTCAATCTCTTTTTTCAAGTCTTCTTCGATACAGCATGATGTTCATTTAGTAAATATTGTTCACATTTAAAGTAAAATAGATGATAAGGAAAAGGAATGTCTTGATGCAAGTACCTGAGAAAAGGTAACACCATAACAGTTTTATATTTGATGTAGAGAAAATATAAGTTATGGCACGCTTTTAATTATCAGAAAGGTAATAATACAAATGTCTATATCCAGGTTAACGTTTTATTTCCAGTTTGAATTTCCCCAGGATCTTTAGAGTCACATGGGTGTTTCTTTATTCTACGCCCAACTCACCCTCTAATGAAAGAAGTGATTCACCTTGACCTATATTGGACACTTACGAGAGAAATAATCCACCTTCCAGCGTGTGCCGGAGGAAACAGAGTAATGAGGTGAAAGTCACGCTGTCCTTCGTCCTGCATCTCCTCACACATTTGATTGTAATATGTATCACTACACGACCCTGACATTTTGTCTAACAGTGTGCATGGATTAGAATAGTGATTTAAATCTGACGAAAAGGGCTATTGTGTCACCTTAGTGTAAATCTGTCCAGTCCATTTTGGTAGAATAATAAATCAGCACATGTTTGCTATTATTAAACGTAGGAAATTGATTTAATCAGGTCCTGCCAAAGTCAATCTCCAGACGTCAGATGCATTTACATTTTGTGTTACTGATCCATTAGCTGATGAAAAACTGTCAACATGAAACTCCTCAGATGGAAAACAGCTTCATTTATTTCCACAAGTGTTTTGTTTTTGTCTTTTATCTGATAGCGGCCAAGAATTCCCAGATTGTTAACCCTCAAGAGAATAACCAGGTCAAATAAAAAAAAGTGCTGGACGAAGATTTCTGATCTACTTTTGAGAGTTACCAATGATTTAAAAGTCATTCAAATGAAGAGTAAATAATTAAATAGATTTATTTTTAAGACTAGAACATTATCTTAATAATAATTTAACATATGTAGTCCATCAACATATTGTTTTTTACAAGCCAATATAACAATTTTCTGACCATAACGTAAGAAATCAATGACTTATTAACAGTGTTTGTCATGTTTTCCTTTCATCCTAATTCGCATTTCATTCTTCAGCTATCGTCAAAAACATTGTTGGTGACCCTGTTGTGTGATCAGCAATTTCTAGCTGATTCAACCTGTGTGCAAACTTGGAGGAATTCCCTTGAAGTGATTCTAGGATACTGGGGGCACGCGGTGATTACATGATACAACAGGAAGAAACAAACAAAGTTGTCTGTTTGGGAATATAAAATATAATATATATATATATAATATAAATATAAAACCGTCTTCTGAATGAAAAATGTGTATTTATGTTGCGCTATGTAAGCAATAACACATTGTTTTCAGTGAGTAGGTAGATGTATAGCTTACATTAGTTCTATAGGATGTACAATCCCTTTATACAACATTTTCCGAGACATTATTATGGATTTAAAGGAAATGCAGAAATAAAACGTGCATACACAATCCCTCATACCGTATGTATTGCTTTTTACCCAATTCCCAACGATGTGTATAACACATATGATGAATGTTTGCATATACATTCATAGAATTGGATCATTCCTCACTCATAGATATGGAACATAAATAAATAAATATTCAAAATATGTATTTATCGAATATTTAAATATTAGAAACGGGTGTGTTTTCACCTGGAAGCGTCGAAGCTGTCGTAGGATCCGACGGTGTAATGTCTGAAGAGTTTCCTCCTGTCGGCTCGGTCCGCTCGGGAATCTGCAGAAACACAGCGGCGTCAGATCAATAATCACTTCACATTCATACCCAACAACATCTATACCCAATAACAGCAGGACACGGTCAATCACTGC
>NC_136904.1:6991536-6994036 GCF_949606895.1 Notothenia rossii | reverse complement strand
GGAGCATGGCCTGATATGTTCATTAGCTTTCACCCAGAGGACATCAGAGCACAGTCGAGTTAGCAGTGCAACGTAGCGCTTAGCTTTGTGCAGGAAGCCTGGAGAGACGGAACGAGACCGGAGATGAGCAGACAGAGTGGAAGAGACACATGCAGAACATGCTCTGCAGGGAAAGAGGCCATCACCAAGCCTCAGGAAGGGTTAGCGCTCAGCGGTTAGCTGGAGCTATGGTTGAAGAAGTATAGGCTCTTCCTAACCACTTTTACTGTACGTCAGTTGAAAGGGTCATGGGGTTAAGGAAAGAAGTGAAGGAGAGTTCATCAGGATTGAGGAAAAGAGACTACTGTGACACTAGGAAAAGTCCTTATGATCAGAAGGCAGTAAATATAATTGATCTAAGAAACTACCTCAATTATTATCGTGGACACAATCCTTCCTGTTCGGCTTTCAAAATAACCTGTCTTAATGTTTTATTTACACATTAAGAAGGCTTAACATAGCCTACATGTTTCTGACATTAAACGTGTGCTCAGTGATTTCTCAGTGAATAATGCAGAGTGTGTGAGGATGTTCTTCCTCTGCATCTTTAGAGTCACTTTCATCAGAAATCACTGCGCCTCAGGAAGGGATAGCGGTTAGCTTTAGCATCTCTGGCTCTACACAAAGCTGGAGCTATGGTTGAAGACATATGGGCTGTTCCTAACCACTTTTACTGTACGTCAGCGGAAAGGGTCATGGGGTTAAGGAAAGAAGTGAAGGAGACACTAGGACAAGTCATTATGATCAGACGGAGGATGTAATATAGACTTTTGGCACTACTTTTTATTTTGTATTTTGTATTTTAATATGTTGCATTGTGGGAGGAGCTCAGATCAGAATAATTTCATTGCCATTTCTACACTGTAGCATATGACAATTCATCCTTTGAATCTTGAATCTTTGAAACCGAGTCTAATGTGAGGGAACTAGAATCTTCTGTAGATGAGAATTGTTGGACAGCATTATCTCTAAAGGATGGTCCAGTGTATCCTACAAGTGATAATGAAGGAAGCATTGAAGCTCCCTTCCTCAGCCAGGAACCTTCCTGAGAGAAAAATAATTCAGTGAACTCTGTGAAACGCTTTGTGATTATTTCACAGTAATCAGAGTAACATTCATACTTTGCATTTTGGTTAGTATTTTCAGAAATTCTAGCATAAGATGGAAAATGCTCCATAAACATCATAACTTACATAATCTTCGTCTGTCGGTCATGATAAGTAGTTTCCTTGAAGTGCATCACCCTAGTGTTATCTCCTTTATATTACATTACATATCATTTAGCTGATGCTTTTATCCAAAGCGAAGTACACTAAGTGCTAAAACCATAAATAATCAAACTCCGAACAAGGAAAGCGCAGATATATTCACTTCAAACAAGATCATACCATAGTAAGTGCTGTTGACTGCAATGATGACTTTGTTGCCAAGGAACAGTCGAAATAGATGCGTTTTCAGTTTACGGCAGGCGTGTGGCGCAGTGGGTTGTGTGTTGGTGCTGGGATCAGGTTCAAACCCCACTGCAGTCAGCATGTCGTTGTGTCCCTGAGGTGTCTATCGTTTTTCCAACCCAGTTTAGATTTAACCACGCCCACTTCCGCATTACGCAAGGATCGACGTAGCTCTACGCGATAGCGTCATAGACTTCATCTTCGGCAGTTATAGAGAACCGCAGTGACGCGTCGTAAAACCCGGAAGTAAGTTAGCATTTTTAGCACTTCCGGTTCCTTCTTCAAAAAGCAATGCATTTTTTCCATAGGGTTTTGGAAAATAGCTGGAAATAAGGTCTGTGGTTGACACAAATTTAAGAGATAAATCACGTTTTGTTCTACAACATCAAATACATCAGCAGTGACCCCACTGGTGATTTCTGAAGAGTTGACGTGTCTGAAAAACGATGGTTGTTACCGAGTGGCTGAATAGGACTACAGAAATTGTCGAGGCCGTTGTACGTCATTACGCCGAACACGTAAACACTCCCGCTAAGTTTGTTTTCCCCTGTGTTCTTCTTGAAAGCAAGTACCTGCCTATCTTTAGTATCTGTATATCTATATCTGACCGTTAGAATCTGTATTTTTGAAATTGTCGTTTTTAACACCGTAGTTTTACAAATTATAGAATAATTAATTACCAGTGTTTTCCAATTTTACTCGGCAGTTCGTTTCGTTAGCTAACGTTAGCTAAAGCTAGCGCTACTAGTTAGCTACGCAATAGAGAACCGCAGTGACGCGTCGTAAAACCCGGAAGTAAACTTCAAAGCGGTCGCGTTGAAGCAGGATATTGAATAGTTGTTTTTCGTCTTTCCAAAGGATTTGTTGACTGAAAGTAAACAATCCTGTAATCAAAGCCATATCGAAGAGTCCTGAGATATCTATAAATAGCCTGTGTGTATCCTCAAATGTCGTTTTCAGGACAAACAAAAGACGTTTTAAATATCTTATCAGCTGGTGTAAGTGCAGAA
>NC_136904.1:6981536-6986536 GCF_949606895.1 Notothenia rossii | reverse complement strand
TTGTCTATTCATTGGGGAATACCACCTGGAGGGGGAGGGGGGGTTTGCAACTTTTTGTCATAAATGTTGGACATACTGTATTTATGAAAAACTGAAAAATAAAGTTGTAAAAAAAATAATAATAAAAGAAAGCAGGACAACAAATGAAACAGCGTCTGACCTTTGACCCTGTCGCTCTTGTAGAGGGTGAGTTCTCCTTCGCCCTGAGCGATGTACGGACGGACGACAACGAAATGTCTTCCAGGAACCGCGCTGTACAGCTTCCTCCGGCTGCCCCCCCCCTCGCCGTGACCGCTGGGAATGAAGGAAAACACCAGCAGTTAGAAAACAAACACAGTCAGAAAGTATCATTCACATTTAAGAGGAAGTGTGATGGAAACTTCTGAAGCAATGGAGACTCAGAGAGACAGATCCTCCTTGGCCGGAGGATTCACACGACATGTTCTGAAGATCTCTCCCCCAGACCCGTGTGTTTAGCTACACTGAACAAAAATATAAACGCAACACTTTTTTTTTTGCTCCCATTTTTTATGAGATGAACTCAAAGATCTAAAACATTTTCTATATACACAAAATAACCATTTCTCTCAAATATTGTTCACAAATCTGAAAGAATCTTTGATAGTGAGCACTTCTCCTTTGCCGAGATAATCCATCCCACCTCACAGGTGTGGCATATCAAGATGCTGATTAGACAGCATGATTATTGCACAGGTGTGCCTTAGGCTGGCCACAATAAAAGGCCACTCTGAAACGTGCAGTTTTGCTTTATTGGGGGGGTCTGGGGGGGTCCGAAAACCAGTCAGTATCTGGTGTGAGGGTTAGGGTTAGGATTAGGGTAATGTTGTGAATCGAGTGGCCTGTGTTCGTCGTCCATAACATACGCCTGCCCATACCATAATCCCACCACCACCATGGGCCACTCGATTCACAACATTACCCTAACCCTAACCCTAACCCTAACCCTAATCCTAACCCTAACACTACCCCTCACACCAGATACTGACTGGATTTCGGACCCCCCCAGACCCCCCCAATAAAGAAAAACTGCACGTTACAGAGTGGCCTTTTATTGTGGCCAGCCTAAGGCACACCTGTGCAATAATCATGCTGTCTAATCAGCATCTTGATATGCCACACCTGTGAGGTGGGATGGATTATCTCGGCAAAGGAGAAGTGCTCACTATCACAGATTTGTTCAGATTTGTGAACAATATTTGAGAGAAATTGTTATTTTGTGTAAATAGAAAATGTTTTAGATCTTTGAGTTCATCTCATGAAAAATGGGAGCAAAAACAAAAGTGTTGCGTTTATATTTTTGTTCAGTGTAGTTCAGAGAGAAGAATCAACACTGTGCATAACAAGATAAAGAACAATAGCACCTCTATCAGGCAGGAAGAGGGAGACCAAACACTGAGGGCACAGCAGCCCAAGGTTGGGCAGTACAAACTGATAAACTGGGTCAAAGTTATGGGCCCAGGTAAATATTTCCCCGACAGGAACTATAACACAAGCACCTGCTTAGTCCTGCAGGCAAGGCACGTTTCGAAACTCATGAAGTCTCAGTGTCGGGTGTTATTCTAGAGATCTTATTTATCTCTGGATCTCTTTTTATTTTCTTCTCAAATTAAGCAACAGTCTCCCCTCTGGATAATAAAAAGTATTTCTGATGGTGTAAGAATTTCTTGAAAGAAAAGTAGTGGATTATCAAAGGTTGAAAGGTCAACAACATCTCGAACGATCAGATCAAAAGATTAAATAAAGACCCCTGACCTCATCCCCGTAAAAAGAGAGAAAGACACGAGCAACTCTGAGTGAGTTTATAACATCTGCATTTAAGAGAAATATGAAATAGCTTCCTAAATGTAGCATGACACACACACACACACACACACACACACACACGCACGCACGCACGCACGCACACTCACGCACGCACGCACGCACGCACGCACACTCACACACACACACACACACACACACACACACACACACACACACACACACACACACACACACACACACACACACACACACACACACACACACACACACACACACAGCAATTATGCAGAGGAGAATTCAGAGGCCAGCAGACACGTGTTTTGCAGGAGTAACTGGGGCAATATGTGACCCTCAGAGCTGCAAAGGATTCTGGGTAAGAGTCAGGATGCTCTAAAGACCACACAGACATTTTTAAGATGTATATAATACTGATGTAAAAAGTTAAAATACTCAGCGTAACAAGTACAAGTCCTGCATCCAAAACCGTACTTGTATTGGCATCACAAATATACGTAAAGAACGTAAAAGTTTCTGTATATATGTTATTTTAAGTACGAGTACATTTGATGCAGGCTGTATTTACATGTCTGTGTGCAACATTTGGGAATATAAAGCTGCATCAGAACTGAAGTGGAGGAACCTGACGTGAGGAAGTAGCGCCACTTAGTGGACAGCATCCATAATAACACTTTCCACAGAAGAAGAAGAAGAAGGAGAAGAAGGAAAACAAAGGCCGTTTTTAATCAACAGCTAATATGCTGTATATATATATATATTTTTAGAACAAGACAAAATCAAAACATTGCACAGATAAAATTGCTGGGGGTTTAAAAAAAAGAGATCAGATCTTTTTCGTCTGTTCAACTTTTTTTTTTTTCTGTAAGTGAGCAGCTTATCTGTTTATTTTAGATATGAAACCTGCAAGATGTTGAACTTTAGCTGTTCATAAATAAATACGTTTTTAAAAGGTGACTCGAAGCATGAAGCTAAAGGCCTTCACACGTAACAAAGTCGATTTAAAGTCGAGCCACAAGGAGAGGTCATTCAGGGTGAAAAAAATCCATCTTCAATGTAAGCTTAAATCAACTGATAGCATAAACCCTCAACAAGTTAAAAAACATTTTACTCTTTTGGAAAACTTTGACACATCATTGAAGTCATACATGGAGACAAGAAGAGCCGCAGATAAAGCCACAGCTTGGATACAAAGCATCAGATTAAAGAGGAAGGAGTAAATGGAGAGCAGGAGCGAGGGAAGGAGGAGAGGAAACAGGAAGTGGGTCACCTTGTCCTGCTTCCTCTCCTCAAACCTCACAGGCCTTCGGAGAGCTAACCCCATTCAGGAGAGCCACACTGAGCCACACAAACTGAAATACTCACTGAGACGAAAAACTGTAAACACAGCGGGTTAAAAGAAACTGTGTTTGATGGCTGACAAAAACATGAAGGTGAAACAGATTCAAGGAAGGATTTATACTCATGAAAATATCTAGTAGTGAATATAAAGTACATTTAGTCAAGTACAGATGTGGGAGAAGTACTCAGATCTTGTACTTGAGTAAAAGTAGAAGTACTCAGATCTTGTACTTGAGTAAAAGTAGAAGTACCAGAGTGTAGGGATACTCTGTTACAGTAAAAGTCCTGCATTCAAAATATTCCTCAAGTAAAAGTAGAAAAGTATTCTCATCAAAATATAGTGAAAGTAGCGACAGTAAAAGTAGTCGTTGTGCAGATTGGTCCATTTCAGAATAATAGATATGATATGTTTTATAATGATTGATCATGAAAGTGTTCTCAAAGCTGGTAAAGGTGCAGCTAGTTTGAATGACTTTGTATACTGCAGGGTAGCTGGTGGATTTACTCCAGGTGGAACTAAAGTCTGATTTAACACTTGATTAGATTTCACATCATTCATCCAGATCTGAGAAGTAACTAAAGGGATTAAATACATGTAGTGAGTGAAAGTACAAAGTAGCAAAAATGAAGATACTCAAGTAAAGTACCTCCAAATTGTACTTAAGTACAGTTCTTGAGTAAATGTACTTAGTTACTTTACATCACTGGTCAAGTATTGTCCTTAAGTATTATGTTGCCATACTTTACCTGAGTATGAACATGTTCTGCTACATTTATTAATCCACCACAATTCAGAGGCAAAATATTGTTTTACTTTAATAATATTGTACTGTATGGACTCAATGATTCAGTTAGAGTTCAAGAGTTTAAATAAAAAATATATATCTGCATATATATTTCAAACATTATCCCAAATTGTTTGAATAGAGAATTATGTAATGTTAATCTGATCAGCTGTAATTGTGATTGTCCGCCTCATTTTTATGATAGTACACATTTTGGGTAACTTTAAAAAAATGATTCTCTCGAATAGAAATGGATTAGTTTTGATGTGAACGTAGTTGTTGTCAATCTTTAGGAAGTGCTTTTAATGTGAAATTGTAAAACAAGCTAAGAATTGTCCCCCCGTACTGCATACTCATAAAAAGTGTATTTTCCGAGGTCATCCCTCGCTGCTGGCTTTTCTAAATCTGAAGACTTGGGGTGATGATGTGGGAGAAACACTTCCTAACAAGCCACTTCAGTCCCGGCTGCGATGGAGAAACAGGCGGCCATGTTTTCCCTCATGCTTTTTTTTCATTTATTTTTTGGCAATCACCCAGGTGGCTTTGAGGTGCTAATTAGACAGTGTTGATTAAAACCAGCTGTGCATAATTTGGGCTATTATTGGATGATCACCCGCGACGAGGAGGGAGAAGGAAAAGAGAGGAAGAGAGATCAGCGTTTCACTGCAGAGACAGCACCATCAGCCTCTAATTATGTCATACAAAGGAGAGCAATTACACCTGGTCTCAAAAAGCAGTCTGTATCTGGATTCGTTTTTTTGCTCAGGATAAATTCATGTTAATTCACACGTAAATGCATGTCAAGTAAAATGCGTTGGCCCTGGATCTTTGCCAGGTATAAAGACACAGATAGAGAAGTTAAGTTATTAAGTAGTCAGTCAGTAAATGTCAGTGCAATATAAACACTTTTACTTCAGTAAAGGATCTGAATACTTATCTTATCTGCACCACTGATATTCTGCTATTTGGGAATCATTTACACCCCTAACCTCCAAATTCTTATTATGTCATTTCTTATCCTGTTCATTCTATTAAAAGTCAAATAACGGTCATTCTTAAAGGGGACATATTATG
>NC_136904.1:6974036-6976536 GCF_949606895.1 Notothenia rossii | reverse complement strand
CCTGAATGTCCTCTGCAAATCCAGCATGTCATTATGAGTTATCTAGTGCACACATGTGCTACACTTCCGTAGGGCTATATTCCTATTTAGCGAAAACAAATCCTGTGAAAAGACCCAAACCAGCAATGTGTTTCTCCTTCTCCCAATAGTTCGAAACAAAGACACTACTTTCACAACTTAATGTATATTTATGTCTTTATTTGTATTAATATTTATGAGTATAATGTCTGCACTTAGGACTGCCACTAGGTACATTTTAGACTTTTTAATGTAAAATATTTCTGGTGAGTGTTGTTTTTTTGTCAGTGGCAAAGACAAATTACCATTTTATGTAAATTGAATGAACATAATGTTATCTGAATCTGAATCTGCACTTTATAATGGATTATAATACTAAGTAGGTACACTTCCTGTCTGTTTAGGTCATTTAACATCCTTTTAAATTAAGATAAAAATGCTCCTTTAGACAAAAATCATGTTTTTGTTTCAAGGAGAAAGGTATAAACTGACTATGAACTTGATTAAATAAATGTGTCTCGGTGGAGCTCATCACGTTACATTACATGTTACTTGTTAGACTTTTTTATCCAAAGCGACTTACATACTCAATACTGTGGCCAATCCCCACAGGAGCAATTTGGGGGGAAGTGTCTCAGGGACACAACGACATGCTGATTGCAGTGGGGGTTTGAACCTGTGCTCCTCTGATCTGAACACCAACGCACTACTCCACTGCGCCACACGACTCAAACATCATTAAAAGGTCATTATTTTCCTGGTTTCTGGTCGAAAGGAGCTGTGCTTCAAATGTCCCCGATAACGATCACTGTAAGGCAAAAGGCCAAAAGGGTCCCGAGCTTCAGACCTATCATTTTGCATCTTGCAAGTCTTACTCTCGTACTGTTAGTTCACCTTTTCTAGCTAAGAGAAGTATACCTGCCCTCTTGAAGCAGAAATATGTATTTTTCGACAAGTGGATGTAAAGATAAATTGATGGATAAACTTATATCATGGGTGTAAAAATGTTGGTTAACTATTTTGTTATACTTCTTGTTTCAAAAACCAAGATGGCGACGGTAAAAAACACTCATATCGGATGCTACCTCGTGAATAATCAGATATATTGATAAGTAAATATACACAACTCAGTTCCATGCAGACCCGGTATCAAAGTCTTTCTCAGACTGTGTGTCACTTCCTGTTCCAAAAACCAACATGATGACGACCTAAATACCAACCTCAAGGCTTTGAAACGGCAAAGAAATGGTTGATGCATCGTTCACTTTGTCTACTTCTTACTGTATAAACAGTCTATGATGTCCATTAATTCACTAAAGAGAATATTAATCACTACCAAAGTTTTTGCAGGTGTCTGTTGGGATTCACTCTCTGTTTACATGATGCTTGCTTAGTGTTTTCTATGATTGCCAACTTCTGTGCAGAAGATGCTCTGTAACAAAATCTAACGCATTACAAGAGCTGCGAATGTTGTGAAATGGTATGCACTGTTTGTCTCTTAAGTTGGCACTTTATAATATGTTCACATAGTTAGGAACATTTACAGAAATGCATGAAACACAAAGTAAAGCTCCTCAGATTAAACGTGGGGACAGATATAGTGTTTCTGTTCTGATGAGCTGTCAGTTCACAAAAAACATCTTCTATGTCGATGATCAAATTCTCTGTTGGTGAAATATGAATCTTTCAACATGTGGATTTAAAGATACATTGATAACAAGTTTAACAACTTAGTTCCATGGTGTCAAAATAATTTGTTCAGCGTTCATTTGTACTTTGATTTACACTCTCCTGTCACTTCTGCTTCCAAAAACCAAGATGGCGACGGACGAAATACCAAACGTAAGGCTTCAGAACTGCAAACAGATGGGTTGTGTCCACTACTTCAGTACAGTCTATGATTGTCCATTCATTCATCACAGAGATATTGATCCTTACCAACGTGTTTGCAAGCGCCTGATAGGCCAGTGGTTCCTAACCTGGGGGGGGGACAAAGATCGCAGTTGGGGCGCCAGGCCTCAGATGATTTGAGGCCAAATATCATATTTAGACTTACATATAATTGTAACGCAATACATGATTGTCACTAAAAGCATTGTCTCTACATTACAATAAAATATAAAAAATAATTTATTAATTAATTTTTATAAAAATTCAAGTTAGTATTAAAGGCATAAAAAGACAGAAATGTATAATTCTTTCTTTAATAGAAATATTTCAATTTCTTCTTGTCTGGATAAGCGCATTTTTAAAACATATCATTGTCCATGCCGGTTTCAGTTGGATTATTTGTCACAGTTGCTCCGATCAGATCGGTCTCCTCCATTTTGTAGATTATTTACGACTTTTGAATCCACATAAACACATCGACAAAATCCAGCTTACTTTGAGCATGTGTTTTAAACAGTTTAATCCCTTTGTGAATTGTTTCCACTTCCGCCGTCCTTTAATTTCTTCATACAGCGGGAATCCAAATGAATGA
>NC_136904.1:6886536-6969036 GCF_949606895.1 Notothenia rossii | reverse complement strand
AGCATTAGTATTAGCCCAGCGCAGAAACGCAGAGAGACTAACTTATGGCAACACAAAATAAAACATGGGAGCGGTGGAGATGAGGAGGTGTCGGCGTTCTGGCCGTTTACTCTGAAGCCAGTCCCTAACTCCGGGGACTTCGGCCGGGGACTCCGGGTGGCAGTATACGCCGTGAAGTTGTTTACGGCCTGCCAGTAAACCCAAAGCAGAAGAAGAAGAAGTGATGTCAGCGGCTTCATTTGCCTAATCCACCCTCAGGGACTTATTCCGGTGTGAACGCGATCTGTACTTAGTTCATGAGAACTAGAGAGTTCTCATGAACCTTTGTGGGAAAAGTACTGCAGTGTGAAAGCGCCTATTTACACCACTGTTAGAGAGAAAGTGACTTTGGATCAAAGTTGTAGGATATTTGTTATTTTAACAACTACACCCATCAGTCTACAGAGTGGTGCTGTGATGCAACATCTGCAACAGCATGCAGGCTTTATAATCTTTATTTGGTGGAGTACTTTTGGGATTCTGTAAACTTCAAGGCACTTTCTGTGGACTACTGTAGCATGTTGTACAGGTAAAAAACGCCAATATGCAACAACCAAATCTCTATTGATGTCACCACCAATTTAAAGTGGACCTATCATGCTATATTTGAATAATGTATTGTAGGCCTTACCTATATAAGGCATATTTATACTTTTTATTTTTCAAAATACCAAACAGATCATGCATTTTAGCCATTCCTCATTTCGCTCAATTTAACACTGTCTTTGCATGGGCTGATTCTGTGAGAACAGCACCATCTACAGGCCTGGCATATGTACTACAGCATCTCCAGCGCTTTCCAACGGCAATGTCCGTGGCTGTCTCCTCCTGATTGGTGGAGTTGGCCCAATAGCCGTAGCGCCACTTCTGTGACGTCATAGAAGTGTTCAAATCTGGATCAGTCTGTATCAGATCCGTTGCAGCCCCTTTTTAAGAGATTTGGGTATGGAGGAAAATAGAGAGGGTTGTGTTTTCTGACACTTGGTGAGTTCCCTGGAACACCGGGGACACATATTCATGTATAAAAGACGTACACAAGTGCATTTTGCATGATAGGTCCCCTTTAATATCTTAGCCCTCGTAACTACTGTGAATTCCAGTGTTATTACTGTAATTTATTATCAGTGTGAGCTGTGGTACTTTATTGCAAGTGGCTGTAAACCCCTAACCCTAACCTTACATTAAACTGTTATTGAAAGGCAGCAGTATATCACAATCCTTCAACGATGATAGAAAAACACCATATTCTCTACAGTATATATGTGCACTGAATATGTATATGTGGGGATTAAACTGTGATCTGATTCTGGATGGCATCCATAAGACTGCTGACGTTCTGATGCTAATTATGTGGAGCACATACTAAACAATTAGCATAATAAAGGACTGACTTTGCCTCTTGCTGTTGTTCTGTGATATTATTAGAAGCACTGGGTCACAATCAAATGTAGAGTTGCTTCCCCTTAGCTCATATGTTGAATTATTGGTCGTTTGGGTCTTAGTTGACTACGCATTTTTAAGGCAATTTATAATTTTTGATACTTTACATGCTAAATGTCTTATATCAGAAATTGATGAGAGGAAGATTATTTTCTTCTTCTTCTTCCTCTTCTTGAAAAATATATCTATCTGTTTCGGTTGCACGATTGTTGAAGCACCATCTTTAATTCAGGCTTTATTTCCCCGGTGGTGACACAATTGACTGATAATGTACCAATCTAATGTTGTCTTATAGCATTGTTTAATTAACCATTACTACCCCAAAATAACAAACTAAAACACGTGTCTGTTCCCACTTTAAACCATCACAGTGCTGTAGAAACTAAGTGCGTATCAGCATTTATTTACCACAGGGAAGGAGATTAATATAAATAGCTTTCCTTCTTCTTCTGGTGGTTTTTCTGTCAGTGACGTCAGATTCACTATATGTGCACTCACGCACATCCATCCATCCATCCATCCATCCATCCATCCATCCATCCATCCATCCATCCATCCATCCATCTATCTATCTATCTATCTATCTATCCATCCATCCATCCATCCATCCATCCATCCATCTATCTATCTATCCATCCATCCATCCATCCATCCATCCATCCATCCATCCATCTATCTACCCATCCATCCATCCATCCATCCATCCATCCATCCATCCATCCATCCATCCATCCATCCATCCATCTATCCATCCATCCATCCATCCATCCATCCATCCATCCATCCATCCATCCATCCATCCATCTATCTATCCATCCATCCATCCATCCATCCATCTATCTATCTATCTATCTATCTATCTATCTATCTATCTATCTATCTATTGACCCATGTTGTGCTTCCTTTGGCGTTATTGTACATGTTATCTTTCTATCAATCCATCAGAATGTAATCTCTTTCACTTTATGGGCCTCCAACTGATAAAACCAATAGAGATTATGTCCAGCAGCTCAGGCACACACAAACTGAAATTGGTTGATAGCAATGGCTCGGATTTCTCCATGACCCTTATTAGCATTGTTATGTTTGACTATACAGTGGAGACAGAAAGGTAGGGTAAGCACTAGTGGACGGATTACTGCCAAAAAGTGACAGGATGCAATCATGAAAAGACCCCAAAAGACCAAAAAGAGACCCCATAAGACAAGACAAACCCCAAATAGATTAAAATGAAATCCAATCAGACCAAAAATAGACACAAAAAGATGGAAGAGATCCGAAGAGACCATAAAGATGCGTAAATTGACACATTCACTGACACAAAACAACCACAAAGGGATTGCATTTACTTCAAATCTGAATAATTAAATAAACGTGTAAATATTAATAATTGACTATTAGAACTTTGTTGTAGTGAAACGCTCCTTGATGGAATCATATTTTAACAATCATATAGATAGAGCCATGTATCTAATAATGATATATAATATAGAGGTGTGTGGTGCAGCGGGTTGTGCATTGGTGTTGGGATCAGATGGTCACAGGTTCAAACCCCACTGCAGTCAGCATGTCGTTGTGTCCCTGAGACACTTCACCCCAAATTGCTCCTGTGGGGATTGCCCCCAGTATTGAGTATGTAAGTCGCTTTGGATAAAAGTGTCTAACAAGTAACATGTCATGTAATAGAGGGGCAACTCTCTGCAGAATAGTAGGCCTACTATTACTTTGGATTCTTCAACTATAATTTGCCAATAATACTTCTTCTTAGGACTTATAATGGAGTATTTTGGTGTTTATGTATCAGTACTTTTACTAAAGTAAGGGTCTGAATTGTTCTTTCTCCACTTATTTGAACTTAATATAATTTAGATTTACCCAAAATATGAACATAATGAGCTTTTTGAAGATGGATGTGATGGCAGGGCTGCATTACATTGATTTATGAGCAGAGCCCAGTTTCTCTGCACCGCCGAGCTGAACCGGTAGCAGAGGTTGGCCTTGATTTCCCCGTGGATGTATCCCTCCATTACACTGCGAGATGACGAGCCTATAACTGTCAAACTCTCCTCGCAATTACAGCAGCGCAGGAGAGAGGAGAGAGAAGTCCTGCAGCTCTTCAACACATTCATGCTGGTTATTAAACTGATTAACACAACCATACCCGGCTAGCGTGCTGACGTGTTAGCCGGGATTTCAGTTTCATGGCAGCCGGAACATCTGAGAGAGGAGTCACTGAGTCATTAGCACTTCCCCAGACTAATATCTCAGACCTTTCTCCCTCTGTGTGTCTACAGCCGGCGTGCTGATGAGCAGAAGAGGTGCTAACATTTAATGAGCTAGAACTTTTAGAAGCTATCTGTGTGAGGTGTGTGTGTCTCCAAGCTGGTGGAGCAGCGAAACACTGATGCTGTGTCTTAATACTTCTGTGCTTTCTTTTTATGCTTTGCTGTTTTTGTTTGCTGTATAGCAAAATGCACTTTAAGTACCAGGATGATGATCCCAAAAACGGCCAAAAAGTCCAGTGTGGAATGCTCAACGACTGCCTTCTTTGCTACGTTACAGAAGCTACCAACCAGCCGCCATTGAGGTTGCTCAGGTGTTCACCGGCACTATACAAATAAAAGTTATACATGTGGGTTTCTTACTATATTTAAGTTATGTACCACTATATTGATGCCAATAAGAAGCCAGAGCTTGGGGTTTTAGTGGGTTAAATGAGTAAACTTCAATGATTTGCTGCCATGAATGATAGCGTTGCTAGCAAGCTAACAGATGAAATAGATGTTAAGATTTAGCATCTGGTTTATCAACTGCTGATTAAATCTAAGCAGTTTTTGTGCAGCTTACTACTAAAAAGTATTAACTAAAGGTATATTTTCCTTGTTTGCAAAATGGGGGACAGGAAATGCAAAGTGTGCAGAGGATTGTGGGTGTGACAGCATCAAATCAAGAAGGTTAGTCTAGGGTTAGCACTATTCAGTGTTGGGACTAACGCGTTACAAAGTAACGTAACGCAACTACTGTTTGTGGTAACTTGTAGCGTTACTAGTTACCTATTCCCATTAAGTAACGCCGTTATAGTTACTTTGATTTAAATGGGTGCGTTACTGCGTTACATTATGTGATGGAACTGAACCGAATTGCCCTGCGGATGTAACTTACAGGCGAATACAGCGATGTCCTCTCACAGCACCATGGAAAAGTGAAAGTAACCAGAGAGGAGTGATGATTGGTTAACATTTCAGGGTAAGCCAATCAGAGAAAGAGTTGGGCGGGTCTTGCCGTATGGGGAAAATACCATGGAAAATACAAACACACAAACACTTGCTAATGCTAACACACACACACACGGCAACACTCACCACCAGCACAAACACACACACACACACACACACACACACACACACACACACACACACACACACACACACACACACACACACACACACACACACACACACACACACACACACACACACACACACACACACACACTGGCAGATGCAAGTATCAGCGAGAGCAGCATCGCATTTGCAACTTGGAAATATAACCACTATTTTCAATTTGTGGGGATAAAGGACGCAAAAAATATTACGGTCAAATGTAAACTGTGTGCAGGACAGAAAGCATTGTCCACATCGAATAACAGCAATGCCAATCTCCTAAAGCACCTAACTAATGTACATGGGGCTATAAAACTAGTCGCCGAAGTCCCCACCGTCTCAACCACCGGCAGTGACCAAGATGGAGCAACACCATCTAAAGAGCCAAAAAACGATTTTTTCAAATCGCCACATGTCACCCAGAGTCAACTAAACAGATTGATTGCCAGGTATGTCGTTGAGGACATGCTGCCCATCGCAACGGTCGGGTCTGTTGCCTTCAGAGAACTAGTCAGCAAAAAACATCACAAAAACTTGCATTTTTATTGTTATTATTTTTAAAGTAAAGTAACTTGTTACTAGTTACTTTTATAATCTAGTAACTAATAAAGTAACTAGTTACTTTTTGGAGAGCAGTAACTATAACTATTACTAGTTACTTTTTTTAAGTAACTTGCCCAACACTGGCACTATTGGACGATTACTGCCAAAAAGAGACAGGACGAAATCATGAATAGATGCAAAAAGACTACTCACAAAAAGACCAACACCAGATGAAAGACTAAAATGAGACACAAAAAGATCAAAACGAGCAAAAAGACCAAAACGAGACACAAAAAGACCAACACGAGACACAAAAAGACCAAAAAGAGACACAAAAAGGACGAAAATATGCAGCCACTACAACAATCTAACAATTAGTGCATTGAGTTGCTGGTTTTATTGCGCAATAAGTCCATATTAAAAGATGTCATGGCAGAGCGGTTAAAGGATACGTACAGTAAATACATCCCTTAAAATCCTCTGACAAAGGGCTCAGTGCTTGATATTTGAAGAGTCCTTCGGTATAATTCGAGGACGTGGATATTCAGACTTTTAAGAATCTTTCATGCTAACGCTTTAACCTTCTTTCTCTTAATGTCTTTGCACATTATTGCTCACAAAAAGTAATCATCGTGGAGCATCGGCGGTCACAACAACTCAAGCATCTTATGTAAGAAAAGCAATCAGCCGAATCCATATGATTAAATGCTGCTCAAACACAGGATACAGGTCAGAGGTCAGGGGGTCTAGGGTTTAAACCACGTACACTTTACACTCCATTATACAATACTAACACACTAATCTGTTTCAGGAAGACGTTGTGTGACTCTAAAGTCCAGTTTGTGCCAATATCTGTGCTCGGCATGGAGTAAACCCAAAGTTAAAGAGGCCTCATGCTGCTTTTTGGTTTTTCCCTTTCCTGTAGTGTGTAATATAGGTTTTTGTGCATGTTAATGGTCTGCAAAGGCTAAAATCCCCGTGTTCCCCCTGCCTGAAACGCCTCCATTGGACTCTTTTGTTTACTTCCAGAACATAGTGACATGTAAAACTCCCTCTTCTATTGGCTAGCGCTCCAACACATTGTACGTGATAGGCTAAGGGGCGGGACATCTCTACACGGTTGACCAATCACAACAGAGCCGGCCAGCTAACCAATCAGAGCAGACTGGGCTCTGGTTTCAGACAGAGGGTGAAAAGAGGTGCTACAGCACAGGCAGTATGAGAAAAATAAAGAGCTTTTTAAACATTAAAGCATGGAGACATGTCCCAGTAGAGACACTACATACTGATATACACCTGAACATCAGCAGGAGAGGACTCTTTAAAGTAGAGACACTACATACTGATATACACCTGAACATCAGCAGGAGAGGACTCTTTAAAGTAGAGACACTGCATACTGATATACACCTGAACATCAGCAGGAGAGGACTCTTTAACGTAGAGACACTGCATACTGATATACACCTGAACATCAGCAGGAGAGGACTCTTTAAAGTAGAGACACTGCATACTGATATACACCTGAACATCAGCAGGAAAGGACTCTTTAAAGTAGAGACACTACATACTGATATACACCTGAACATCAGCAGGAGAGGACTCTTTAAAGTAGAGACACTAAATAGTGATATACACCTGAACATCAGCAGGAGAGGACTCTTTAAAGTAGAGACACTGCATACTGATATACACCTGAACATCAGCAGGAGAGGACTCTTTAAAGTAGAGACACTACATACTGATATACACCTGAACATCAGCATGAGAGGACTCTTTAAAGTAGAGACACTACATACTGATATACACCTGAACATCAGCAGGAGAGGACTCTTTAAAGTAGAGACACTACATACTGATATACACCTGAACATCAGCAGCTGAGGACTCTTTAAAGTAGAGACACTACATACTGATATACACCTGAACATCAGCAGCAGAGGACTCTTTAAAGTAGAGACACTACATACTGATATACACCTGAACATCAGCAGGAGAGGACTCTTTAAAGTAGAGACACTAAATACTGATATACACCTAAACATCAGAAGGAGAGGACTCTTTAAAGTAGAGACACTACATACTGATATACACCTGAACATCAGCAGGAGAGGACTCTTTAAAGTAGAGACACTACATACTGATATACACCTGAACATCAGCAGGAGAGGACTCTTTAAAGTAGAGACACTACATACTGATATACACCTGAACATCAGCAGGAGAGGACTCTTTAAAGTAGAGACACTACATACTGATATACACCTGAACATCAGCATGAGAGGACTCTTTAAAGTAGAGACACTACATACTGATATACACCTGAACATCAGCAGGAGAGGACTCTTTAAAGTAGAGACACTACATACTGATATACACCTGAACATCAGCAGCTGAGGACTCTTTAAAGTAGAGACACTACATACTGATATACACCTGAACATCAGCAGGAGAGGACTCTTTAAAGTAGAGACATACTGATATACACCTGAATATCAGCAGAAGAGGACTCTTTAAAGTAGATTTGCCTTGCTTTGCTAATTTCTGCTGCGATTTGCACAGAAAAAGAAATGGAGCATAAAAACACTAATTTTGGACGCGATGTTGAATGGAGGTCAGAGTCTGCAGGGAGCAACTTCATCAGGTCAGGTTAACTTCGGAGGAGCTGCAGCTCTCACATCACATGATACCTTCAACGCAGTTCAACAAAAAACTTTTTCAGACCATTTTATTACTTCTCTTATTAAGATGTCAGTGGACCTGATTCCAGACGCTTATAACAGACATCTGATCATTAAAACAAGAAATACATAATGTATGTTCCTCAGGAAAACGTTACTTCAATGAGGAATAAGAAGGAAGACAGTCTTGCACTAATGTCCATTCTCAAAGATATTGAAGTGACTTTTATTGTGTATATATTGATTGTTGTGCTTTTATCTTAATGTGTGCATATGTATGAATGTGTCTGTTGATTGTGTATATATAGGATATACATATTTTATATATATTTGATCTATATTTGTATTTTTGTATTCTGGATTGTGGGAAATGGTATTCGATCTCTCTGTCTGTAAACACAAACTAAAAGATTGACAATAAAGTTGACTTTGACTGACTTGAATACTGCAAATACTCGTATATTTAAGTGCAGACAAAAGCAATCAATCTTGGGATCCTATATTAAGATCATATATTAGATCACAGATCACACAAAAGAGTGTTTAAACCTTTTTACATTTGAACTACATTACCCATTGTTATGCTTCTAGTAAATCCTTGTACTGTGATATATGATCTCTTTAACTTTAATACATATTATTTTAACATAGTAGCAGGCTTGATCTGATACTGTATATGCGAAAGAGTCAAATTACTTGAGTCGTTAAACACAATCATCTCCTGACTTCATCATCTCAGCAACATGTTGGAACAGAGTATTTCCAATGGGTAAAGACAATGTGCAACATTTGTAATTATTGATGATAGCCAAAGAAAAAGTTGTCACAGAATGTTCCCATTATTTTCTTTAATTAAAGCTAAATGTTAGCTGGACTGTTGCCAATGATTTAAGAGAGTTTGCATGGCTGTATGACAGGGAACACTTCTGTTAAAGTGTCTCATTTTAAGAAAATAGTCCTTCAAATGTCATCAGTAGCCCCCAGGCTCTGGAACGACCTGCCCCCCCCCCTTGTCAAATTCTCGCCCACTCTTCAAACTTTTAAGTCCTGCCTAAAGACCCACCTCTTGTCCCTCGCTTTCGAGTCAGTCTGACCTACAGGACGCTCTACCTATTTGTAGGCTTTTATTGTCTGTCCAAAGCCTTTATGTGCCTTGTATTCGTTCTTATTATTTATCTAGAACACACACAGGGATTTTAGCCTCTGCAGACCATTTACGTCCACACAAACCTATATAACACATCACAGGGAAGGGCAATGCCCCAAAAGAATAATCTGGCTTCTTTAAATGAACAGATTATCATGAAAGTCATGTGACTTTCAAAAACCATTCACGTGTCATTTTGATGAACTGAGCATCAGATCAGAAAGTGTTTTGCTGAATCAGAAGACATTACATTACATTACATGTCACCTGTTAGATGCTTCTATCCAAAGCGACTTACATACTCAATACTGTGGACAATCCCCACAGGAGCAATTTGGGGTGAAGTGTCTCAGGGACACAACGACATGCTGACTGCAGTGGGGTTTGAACCTGTGCTCCCCTGATCCCAACACCAACGCACTACCCCACTGCGCCACACGCCTCCCTGTTGTGTTCAAGACTTTCCTCCGTTTCTGAACGAACTCAGAGACTCTGTTTTGCAATCATTGCAAATTAAGAGAGTAGATGTAGTGTTTATATTTTCCATCAGATGGAGCTGTTCAGTATAAGTGAGAGAAATTACACTTTAATGAAGTGGCCATCAGGATGAAGAGTCAGTGAACATCAGAGGGGCTTATTATGAAGACAATAAAGACATGCACTAAGACCAGATGCTTAAATAAGGTGTACGGAAGATTGAAAGCTGCACTTCACAATATTTCTCTGAGTAAAGAGATGTGGAATTATCCAAACATTTTATTTCAATTCATGTCATATTGACAATTTTGAAATCTTAAAGCCATTTCCTCTTTGTTCAGTTAAGCAGTCTGTAAAATATCTTTGAAATCTGTCATTTTATTTCCTGAAATGTAAAACATGTCAAAGTTTGCACTCAATCTTCTTTAGTGTCCAGTGAGTCCTTTGCATTTAACTACAAATCCCACAATGCAAAGCTTTGCCTGTACTTTGATATAACAGTTGGGTAAATTACAGTTATTTGAACTGGTGATTTATAATGGGAATGATTCTCAACTTACTGCATGACACGGAGCACTTATAGATTTCATAGTGAGGGAGATTACATTGGCGTGTTTCATGGGATCTGGTTACTCATTTTACTTCAGTTGGAATTAATATTCATATTTTTAAGCAAAGAAACTGCACGGCACAGCTAGTCACCTTTCAGTCACTGTTTGGGATCTTGACACCCTCTCAAAGCTGCAAAGAAATCCCAGCATGCAACGCTGAAGAGATCAGATCTGACAAGGAGAGAGCCCAAAGCACAAGATCTGCAAATATCCCAGGTACACATCTGCTGCTACACATTTAGCACACGTTTACATCATTGTTGCAGAGCCTTTTCTTCCAAAATATGACTCACGTTCTGCCACAAGCTTTTCTACATCCTGCAAGTCTATATCGATAACATAAATATCTAATGCTCCTCCAGCAAACATAATGAAAGATACACGCAATAAGACTACACAGTGTCACAACATTGCTTTAACCCTCCTATTGTCTTACTCCCCCCCCCCCCCCTTACTTTGGTGTTCGGGGTCAAATTTGACTGGTCCTGTTTTAACTGCTATTACATTAACACAAAAACCATTAATCAGCACCACATTTCATTTCACACCCTTTCAAACTGTACATATTGTATCAGACTACTGGTATACATGAAAAACTGCAGTTAATATACAAAGAAGAGACACTGAACATGTATTGCGTGTGCCAGGTGGGATCCATGTGGGGGGAGGGGCACATAAGAGCGGGAAATGTATCAAATTGTTCTCTGTGTGTGTTTGTTAGTGTGTGTGTGTGTTTGTGAGTGCCAGGTGTGATTCACGTGGGGGGATTGGGCACATAAGAGGGGACGGACACATCTAGAGTATGTTTGTGTGTGTGTGTGCGTGTGTGTTGTATCTGATCCGGATGGTTATGGTGATCGAATTCCTTTCGGTGATCAGCAATTGTATATGTTCAAATGTCTACTGTGAAGGATATCATAAAACCTTAATGCAGTCGACTGTAAAACAAAGAAGTTATGATTGATGAAAGTAGGAAATCGGTCAGATTTGACCCAAAGACAACAGGAGGGTTAAATAAATGCCAAACTACCAAAAGAACATGAAAATGACAAAACAAATAATGCATAGTGACTCGAGGGTGATTCATAAGGACAACCAATGGATGCAATGCAGTCACAAAGAGACCAGAAAGACTAGAATAGATACAACATGACGACAAAAGATGAAACATTAATATAGATACAAAAAGTGTAGACCTATAATGTAATGCAAATGGCCCCAAAGAGACAGAAAGCTATTTCAAATTGAGGAAAAACGTATTCAAGGTAAGGAAAAATTACACAAATAGATTCCAAACAATCACAAAATTACTAGAAAAAAGATGAAAAATGACAAAAAGTGACATCAAATGTATTTAAATCAATGCAGTATCACCAGAAGAGATTACAAATGTATAAGAATTGATGCCAAACTAAAAAGGCACATGCAAAATAAAAAGAAATGGTTGAAAAAAATGTATAAAAATCGATGCCACACGACTAGAAGGATATGCTAAATTACAAAACAATTATGCAAATTGGCTCCAAGGGAATGCAAATTTCCCAAAAGACACAAAACGACTAGAAATACATGCCAAAAGGAGTAAGAGACACAAAATGTATGGAAATAGATGCAAAGACACGACAAGAGATGACAAATTGATATTAAATGTTTGCCAAACTAAAAAGGACTCCACTCTGTGCATCATTTCACTAAAACCCATCCACACGGCAGCTTCATCAAATGCAGTCCAACGCAACAACTCTATTGATCCAGTAAATCCCACTTATTAGTGCTATTGAGGTGTTATTATAGGAACAAATCTATAAGAGCAATCCTACAGGATCCAGTCCCCCCCCCCCCTCTCCGTCGCCTATAGGTTACTCCCGGCTTCATTGAGAAATCAGCAGCGGATGGATCATGTTTTCACACACAGGCAGATGGACTGTTTAGGTTGTGCTTGGGTGAAGGTGGGGGGGCGTGTAGTCATATCTGTGGGTGTTTTCTCCGCCTTGGAGTCCCATCTCTCTCTCTCTCTCTCTCTCTCTCTCTCTCTCTCTCTCTCTCTGTGACCCAAAAACTAGTCCGGAGCTGCTGAGTTTCTCTCTCAGCCGAATAATACAAAAATAAAAAAGATAATTTTGGCAGCTTAAACACGCTCCGACTTACTGTACCTACATCCTGATAAGCACGGAAACTAAAGACCTAAGCACTTTTTCAACAAATATTTACGACATGCATTTGACACTTTTCCCTAAAAGAGCCCGTGGAAATCGCTCCACATGCACCTCAAGTTGACAGCTGATTTGAGAAGTATGAAAAAGAAAGGCGCCGGCTGCTTACCTTCCTTTTTTAAGGCATTGATGATGGACTTCATTTTTAAACTCCTTTTTTTGCTACTCCCACTTCACGGTTGGTTCATATCTCAGGATTTAGTGAGAGCCCTCTCAGCACCGCGGACAGCGAGGATCCGCCGAGCGCAGCGCACATGATCCCGCTCACACCTTCCACTACCAGCGACCCCCTCCACTGACACACACACATGACTGCCATAAGCCCGCCTCTCACACACACCTCCCCTCTCTCCCTCTCCTCTGGCTCCCAGGAGAGAGAGGCTGCTCGGCTGTTCAGCGGAGCGGAAACACTCAGTGGAAGCATACAAAGTTGTGGCTTTTGATGTAGTTGAGGTAAATGACTGAAAGTAGCGAATGCAAAACATATCATTCGTACACGATAACTTCAGAGACACGTAAAGCATATGAGAATATATATAACACAACCTCAAAGAGATGCAAAATGACTACATCTAGGCGCAAAAGTGCCAAATATAGATGCCAAAGGAATACAAGGACATGCAAAATGACTGAAAGTGGACGCAAATCACAGAGCAACAAGGAGGACTAAAGGAGATGCAAGAGATCAAATAATTACCCAGAATAGATGCAAAATGACTATACAACTAAATACTAACCGAAATAAATGCCAAACTACTGGAATAATATGGCAAAATTACCCAAAAAAGACGCAAAACGACTACAAAGAGACGCCACAAATCTAAATATAGAGTCAAAATACTACAAAGAGATACAAAAAAATATGTAAATGGCACCAGGCGATACAATATGACCCGAAAACGACTCGATTGATGCCAAACAACTACTGAGCCTCACAAACTTGCTTTAAATAAATGCCAAACCAATAAAAAAAAAAAGCAAAATACAAAACAAATATGCTTAATGTATACAAGGAGATACGACATGACTGAAAGTAGACGTCATAGTTCAGGTGTCTTGATTTATTTTGCCCAGGCGCACCTTTTCTCATCATGGTAACTGGATGGATCCATGTTTGCTGCAAAGGTCGTCACTTCATCATTTTATCCTATCAGTAAAACGAATGTGAGTCCATGAACAAAACTGAACACGGATTACTCTTCGCATGTTTTAAAAGCTTCTCCATTAACACACCGATCAGATTTAGTTCCTGTTTGGATTTAGTTTGGAATCTAAAACCTCGTTCAGCCTCAGGTGTTTACAGTCGGATCATTTGCACACATTACATGAATAAAACATGACGAGAACAGAGGAAATAATACCTGACAGTGCAGATTGAAAACCCCAAGACACACACACACACGCACGCACACACACGCACACACAAATACACACGCACGCACTCATGCACGCGCACACACACACACACACACACACACACACACACACACACACACACACACACACACACACACACACACACACACACACACACACACACACACACACACAACACACAACACACCATGAAACACATGTCTCCATAACAACCATATTCAATTTTAGATCCAACAACTGAAAATATTTTAAAATAATATTTCATAATTTAGGTCGGCCTTTTTTAATTTGGATAATTGATAGCATGCTGTAATATTTATTTTTATGAATAAATATATCAAACACATTTTAAAGTATTTTATTACATTTTTAATCTGTATTTTTTGTACACAGGGTTTTAAAAATGTACAGAAATTGTTATATTTTTTACGTTTTCTATATATTTCTACAGTTAAAAAAAATATTATTATTGTGTGTTTCTTCAATAAACCTTATTTTATTCAGTTTTATCTTACACATTTTGATAGTATTCTTTCCATATTAATGTATCTTTTTCTACTAAACAGCTTGTTAGAAAATGTTGCTATATATTGTACATTTTTTAATAGTATTTTATATATATATATATATATATATATATCTATGTATTTCTATGTAAAAATTACTTTTATATTGTTACTGATATTTCACTATGAATATTTACTGTATTGAAGCAACTTATAATCAGTTTATATTTTGTAGCTTATTTCATAGAAACATTGTGTTGAAAATGTATGTATAGTATACAGTAGGTATTTGAGTACATTTCTCATTGTGTCATTGTAGTACATTTCATGATGCAATCTGCATTATGCTTACCACAATGCCAAAAAAACTGTTTAGATTATTTAATTAAACTAATTAAAGATTAAAATGTAATATATTAAAAGTCAAAATTTAGATATTTACGTCTTTTTTCTGTAACCAGGTGAGTCGAACGTTGCAATGACTCACTTGCTAATAATTGCCACAACTTATTGATTTTTTATTAAGATAATTCCTTGTCTATCATAATCTATGTTATATTGACCAAGTCAGAGAGTACAACATAATTTGTGTTTGCATGTACTTTTAAATGGCAAATAAATACTCTGTATTTATATAGCCTGTTGGTTCGGGTTGTGACATGTTCAAAATCTTCCAAATGTAATAATCAATATTTGTTTTTGTTTCAAAAGGAGACGTTGTTTTTGTTCAATACATTGCCATAAACGCCTGACGTATCAAATATGATACCAAAAAAATATATATTTAAATAATTATCAAATATTTTGTTGTTGTATTTTGTTAAAAGGTGCAATAAACACTTCAATTAAAAAAAAATTGAATTTTCGGACTATTATTTGATGCTTCAGGCTTCACAGGGTTACATTCAGATATTATGAACATATGTTTATATTTAAACAGTAATATTTATTTTCTCTTAAAGGTCCCATGTCATGGCCATTTCCACTGATCATAATTCCATTGTTGAGGTCTACTAGAATATATTTATATTGTGCAATTTTCCAAAATCACTTTGGTTTCTCATACAGCATCTCTGTAAACTACGTGTATTCACTGAATTTCACTCTCTGCCTTTAACGGCTCGTTGTAGCTCCAGTAGCTCCAGCCCCCACCCTCCCTGTGAGCACAGTGTGCTCTGATTAGTCGGGACGTTGTGAATCGCGCTAAGCTCCGTGGAGGTGTTGTTTCCTTGTTTAGCGATACACAGCCAAACACAGCTAAACTGATCCTGAGCACACACAAAGTCACAGCCGAAGTAAAAACAATAAGTGTGGCTTGATATTGAGTAAGAAAAAGTTTGATAAACGCTGTGAGAATGGGTCTGCAGAGAGAATTTCGCCGTGATCCCAACTGTCTGTTATCAGCCTGCAGCCAGGGAGGAGAGATCAGCAGAGCTGCTTGCACTGAGTGTGTGTGTGAGGAAGTCCGTGGATTGGTACATTTGGACCAATCAGCGGGGGCTTAACGTAACGTAACGGCTCCACGGATTGGTCCATTTCGTTCCGGGTACGGTTGACATCATGCGTACCCGGAAGAATCAAATGGACAATGACGTATCTCCAATGAGTCGTTTTGGGGAGGTATTCTCTGTGTTAGAGTTTTACTCGCTACAGGGTATACTTTGAGGGTTTGTGACTCTGCAGACCGTTTACATGCATACAAACCTTCATAACACAGAAGGGGACAGGTAATAACCAGAAAAGCATGACATGGGACCTTTAAAACATGTATTTCTATTGCGTGTTTTTAATTCAGATTGATCAAACGTATTTGTATAGTATTTTTTAATAGTAATTTCTAAAGTTAGTGTATTTCTTCCAACAACCTTTTTTCAAATTAAGAGTTATTTCATGTGTACTCTATTTAAGTGCCTTTACATCCAGTGACCTATCTATAGCTCAGGAACCTATAATAGCTCATAAATTCTTTACTAAGATATTTATATTGCACTTCACTCCTCTCTTGGTTTCTTTATCATGTGCATATCGAGGCATGACATTAACCATGCTCAGTTAAATAATAATAATAATAGATTTTTTTTGTTAGCGCTTTTACAGGTTCTCAAAGACGCTTTACAGATAATAGTGAAGAGAAAAGAAAAGAGAAGAAAGTAACAAAAAATAAATATATAATTAAAGTCAAATAATACAAAAACAATCACACATTAAAAGCCAGATTGAAGAAGTGAGTTTTTGTGAGTTTTTTGAAGGTGGTGAGGTCAGTGCAGTCTCTTATGGGTTGTGGGAGTGAGTTCCAGAGGGAGGGGGCAGCCACGGAAAAAGGCTCTGTCCCCCCAGGTCCGGTGATTGGTGCGGGTGGGGATAGATAGGAGGTTGGCTTCTGATGAGCGGAGGCAGCGGGAAGGGGTGTGGTGGTGCAGCAGGTCTGTGAGGTAGGGGGGGCCTGGTTGTTGAGGGCTTTGTAAGTTATGAAGAGGACTTTGAAGTGGATTATTTGACGGACGGGGAGCCAGTGGAGGTTCTGGAGGATGGGAGTGATGTGGTCTCGGGAGCGGGTGTGGGTGAGGAGGCGGGCAGCAGAGTTCTGGATATGTTGGAGTTTATTGAGGAGGTTGGATGGTATGCCGTAGTAGAGGATGCTATTGCAGTAGTCGAGTCGTGAAGTGATGAATGCATGAATCAGGGTTTCAGCAGCAGAGGAGGAGAGTGATGGGCGGAGACGGGTAATGTGTTTGAGGTGGAAAAAGGCGGTCCTGGTGATGTGATTTATGTGGTGGTTGAATTTGAGCTGACTGTCGAAAATGACTCCGAGGTTGCGGATGTGAGGGGGGGGAGATAGAGTGTGGCTGTCAATGGTGAAGTTGAAATTCTGGATGTCTTTGATACGGGATGGGGGGCCGATGACGATGATGTCTGATTTGGCACTGTTCAGTTGGAGATAGTTTGTTTGCATCCATGCTTTTATTTTTGTGCGACAGTTGGTGAGAGTGGAGTGTGTTATGGGGGTGATGGTTTTTGTTGAGATATAAAGTTGGATGTCATCGGCGTAGCAGTGAAATTGAAGGTTATGGTGACAAATTATTTTGCCAAGGGGGAGCAAGTAAAGGATGAAGAGGAGGGGGCCAAGCACCGAACCCTGGGGGACGCCTTGGGACAGAGGAGCAGTGGAGGAGGTGCAGTTGTTGATGTTGATAAACTGATGTCTGTCGGTGAGGTAGGATTTCAGCCAGGAGAGTGCAGTGTCAGTGATGTTGAGGGATGATTCGAGGAGGGACAGCAGGATGGTGTGGTTGATGGTGTCGAATGCTGCGGTGAGGTCGAGGAGGATGAGGATGTTCAGGTTGCCGGAGTCAGAGGAGAGGAGGAGGTCGTTTGTGATTTTCAGAAGAGCTGTTTCCGTGCTGTGTTTTGATCCGAAACCGGATTGAAATGGCTCAAAGAGGTCATTGGAGCTGAGGTGGGATTTTAGTTGTGAAGCAATGACACGTTCAAGTATTTTTGACAGAAAGGGGAGATTTGAGATGGGCCGGAAGTTGGACATGATGTCAGGTGTGAGTCCAGGTCTTTGAGAATGGGTGTGACAGCAGCCAGTTTGAGAGAGGGGGGAACTGATCCAGATCTGAGGGAGGAGTTAATGATGGTGGCGATGAGCTGGGAGATGGCAGGGAGGCTCTCTTTAACAAATTTGGAGGGCATTGGGTCAAGTGTGCAAATGGAGTTCATTCCAGTCAGGAAGTGGGAAAGTTGCATGGGGGTCACAGGGGAGAAGTGGGACAGGGGCTGTGAGGTGAAGGGGGGGGAGCCAGGAGAGGAAGTGGGGGGTGCTGATGAGGGTGTCAGATTGCTGTAAATGTTGCTGATTTTGGTTTGGAAAAACGAGAGGAAGGAGTTGCACTGTTCGGTGGTGAAGGACAAGGTGGCGTTGTCACAGGGTTTGAGAAGTTTGCTGATGGTGGAGAAGAGACGCTTGGGGTTGCTGGAGCCAGACTGAATGAGTTGTGAGTAGTAATTAGACCGGGCTGCTTTGAGTGCGTTACTGTACTGCTGGAGATAGCCTTTGTAGATTTGAAGATGGACTGTTAGTGTGGTTTTCTTGTGTTGGTGTTCAAGTTGACGTTTCCTTGATTTCATTGGGCGGAGTTCGGGGGTATACCAGGGGGCGGAGTGTATGAAAGAGACATTTTTAGTTTTTGTGGGGGCCAGTTCATTGAGACAGAAGGAGAGGGTGCTGTTATAATAGTCCACAAGTTCAGATGGGTTTTCAGAAAGTGGGGGGGGGGGGGAGGCAGACATCTTGCAGGTAATGGAGGCAGTGATTGCTGAAGGTGAGATGGATTTGAGGTTTCTGTAGGTTATTGTGCGTTTTTGCTTTTGGGCGGGGATGGGGATGTTGGTGTCCATGATGATGGCCAGGTGATCAGAGTCGTGGGGATTGAGGCTGGGCAGATGATGGATGGTGAGACCAGTGGAGCAGAAGTCCAGGATGTGACCACGGCTGTGTGTTGGGAAGTTGATGTGTTGAGAGAAAAGGGATAAAGGGATAGTTTGCATAGTTTGCAGTGCATTACCTCCAGTAGAGTGCAGAAACAGACAGTAGCAGCAGCAGGAAGAACAGTAATGTACTGCTGAGGACGTGCGCAGCAGAAAAACACATTTAGACACATAAAAGCTATATTTAGAATATCTTCACCACTTTACCTGTCCGTGAGAAAGCTATTCTCCGACGGAAACTCAAGCCGTTATCTTTGCTCTCAACAAAACCACTCCACAGTCAAAATAACACAAATAATAACCAGGGGAAGGCAGAGGTACAATCTCTGCGTTTGTGAATGGAGCCGTAGATTACAACTTCAGAAAGATAAGCTGATAGAGAGCTCATTAAAGGTCACCTATTAAGCAAAATCCGCTTCTTCATGTCTCTTCTTCATCAACATGTGTCCCCTCTTCTTCATGTCTCTTCTACATCAACATGTGCCCCCTCTTCTTCATCCCTCTTCTTCATCAACATGTGTCCCCTCTTCTTCATGTCTCTTCTACATCAACATGTGTCCCCCCCCCACCTTATCACCTGAATCGCCTCCTAGAGCACCATGAGCCGCGTTCACACCGCGTACTTTGCAGTACTTTGCAGTACTTAGTGCCGGCACTTATTACCCCAGCAGGGCACTAAGTACCAATCGCGTTCACACCGGAGTACTTTTCCCTGAGGGAAGATTACGCAAATGAGCCGCTGTCACTTCGTCTTCTTCTGCTTTGGGTTTACTGGCAGGCTGCAAACAACTTCACGGCGTATACTGCCACCCGAATTCCCGGCCAGAAGTCCCCGGAGTTTGGGACTGGCTTCAGTTGAAGCTGCTGGGAGTCCCAGCAGCTTCAACTGAAGCCTTCCGAGCCAGAACGCTGACACCTTCTCATCTCCAACGCATGTTTTTTTTTGTGTTGCCATAAGTTATTCTCTCTCCGTTGGTGCGCGGGGCTAATGCTAATGCTAATGATGCTAATGCCACAAATACAATGGCGGCTTCACAACACTTTTCAGAGTTTTACGGGGCGTGGTTTGCAATTCGCCCAGCCAATCAGAACTGGGGCACTTTTTCCCCCCAGGAGACTACCACCTCTCTAGCAGGAACTAAAAATGGGGGTAAAAGTTCCCGGCACTAAGTACTCCTTTTGGTGTGAACGCAACGGAACTAAAGGGGAAAAGTACGGGGAAAAGTACTCCGGTGTGAACGCGGCTATTGAGTTCTTTGTAACCAAATATCTCTCAGAGGGGCGTGGGGAGTGGCTCCTTATTTTCATCTAAAGTGACAGACAGAGAATCAGCCCTTCTGAAACAGGGCTGAAACAGAGGGGATTATGGGATGCTGCAATGATCTGTTTGGTGTTTCAGCCAATCAGAGACATGTTCTGTATATATCTGAGACCTATAATATATTGATGAAAAACAGTATAATAGGGGACCTTTAAACTGAAGTTTAGTGAATGTAAATGTTCTACAAATGCTAATATCACTACAACATATTATTTTTTCCTCAGACCATGATGTGCCATACCATTAAGTTTCATGAAAATCTATAGTGTTTCTATCATCCAAAAGACATACATCTGTAAGATAGTACTTTTAGTTCTTAGTTGCGGTACGACTCTTTAAAGAGGCCTGCTTCTGCTTTTTGGGGTTTTTCCCTTTCCTGTAGTGTGTTCTTTAGATCTGTGTGCATGTCTATGGTCTGCAAAGGCTAAAATCCCTGTCTGTATGTAACACTTGCACTTCTATTGGCTAGCGCTCCAACACATTGTACACGATAGGCTAAGGGGTGGGACATCTTAAAGCGGTTGACCAATCCCAACAGAGCCGGCCATCTAACCAATCAGAGCTGAACAAAAGTAATATTAATTCAAAGAGTTTCATAAAATCATACATTCATGTGGATCAATACGAGTGGGGAGTGATTTAGTTTCACGTTTTTTTGTATTTTAATCCAAATCTTGGTCATAAAGTTGTGTATTTTTCACTGGTGTCCATTTTTAAAAACCCTGCATGGTGTTTATAGATGCTGTAAGTAGTCTAAAAACTGAATTTCCCACACAGCAGACTCAGTGTCAGTGAAGTCTCTATCCATAAGTCCTGATGAACTGTCCTTCACCTATTTCCTTAATCCCACATTTCTCCTTGAGGTTGAGGAGAAGAGGTTTGATTGGTCAGGAAAAGACAGAGGAGCTGATTGTTTGCATTATCGGACTGCAACGCAGGACTCAGCAGTCGTTGTTTGCGGGGATAAATAATATTTTGATCGCCGATAGAGCGGTGAGCAGCCTCTTCCTCCAGGAACACATCCTAGTTGTTGCTAAGCAACTCAGAGGGGGGACGGCACCATACATCATTAAAGCCAAACACACACACACACACACACACACACACACACACACACACACACACACACACACACACACACACACACACACACACACACACACTCCCTATGATGTAATGTACATTCATACGGCTCGGTGTGTGTGATTCGCTGCTCGCTGTGTGTGAAGTGATCAGCTGACACGCTGTCCTCGTTAATGAAAGCTTGTTAGAGCCGCGTCTCCGTTTCCTCATTCCATTTATTTCGTTACGTCGCGACTTCAAAGCGTCGGGATGCAAATTCATCCAAGAAGCCTGACCCCAGTGAAGGGCCATGCAGCAGATGGCTACATGCAAAGCATATGTTGTCATGAAGTATGCAGTTATGCATTAATCCATATGGGCAAGATGAACAGCCAAAAGGAAACTACAAACCAATAGGACGAATAAAGACATCTCCCATAATAAGGACATTATAAATGAATAAGTGCACTAAACAAGAAAAGTCTTATTGAAAACATCCACATCTGAGGGGAAATCTTTAATCTTACTAACCTTCCAACAAACTGGATTTAGTTAACATTAGGTTTTATTAGGACACTGCGGTAAAGTTTAAACGCCAATTGTGTGGAAGCCTGTGGTGCAGTGGAGTAGTGCGTTGGTGTTGGGATCAGGGGAGCACAGGTTCAAACCCCAGTGCAGTCAGCATGTTGTTGTGTCCCTGAGACACTTCACTCCAAGTTGCTCCTGTGGGGATTGCCCACAGTATTGAGTATGTAAGTGGCTTTGGATAAAAGCGTCTAACAAGTAACATGTCATGTAACATGTAATGTGTGGGGAAGAAACTTCCTCTGGAGGAAACACTGGGATGTTAGCCTTTGCAGACCATATACATGCACTAAAACCTAGAACACACTACAGTGAAGGGAAAAAGCTGAATATGAGTTCTTTAAAGAGCCATACACTAAAGTACTACCTTACGTCTTTTGGATAAGGAAAAAACTCCTGCATAGATTGTCATGAAACTTGGTGGAAAGACAAGTCTTGGTCTGAGGAAAACACGAATAACTGAAAACTGAACATTTTTAGCAAAACCGTACTCAGTTGATGGATACACACAGGATTCTTCACTTCTGGAACAGGTCTACGCTCTCTGAGTTGTTTCTTTTAGCTTCTCGAGCAGCAGAAGTCAAATAATTGCATGTTATCCGTATATAAAGGGATTCAATCATTGTAATGGATTTAGCATAAAGGAATGCACTGAATGTAAAATCAGACGACACACACACACACACACACACACACACACACACACACACACACACACACACACACACACACACACACACACACACACACACACACAGGTCATGTGCTGGTGCTAATGACCCATATTTATCAGCACACGCAGGTCACACTGCTCCCGATCTTATATCTGAATCTCACATCACTAATCAATACTAACGAGTAGTTGGAAGAAGGCTTCCCTCACGGCGGTATGTGCTAATCTCCACATTGTACTCTCAGAATCATTTACCTTGCTTTGAGACAAAATGCTTGAGATGTGCAAAACTTCAAATGTAAACCATCATGTCGGTGCAATGAAACAAATGAATTAATCAGTGTGAAGTAAGTTTTCATCTCCGCTTACAGGATGTTGAAAGTGTGAGAGTGAATTTGTCCTATTTCCTGATAACACTGCCTGCACAATCAGCCAAATATAGCATGGAACCGAGTGTGTGGGTGTGTGTGTGTGTGTGTGTGTGTGTGTGTGTGTGTGTGTGTGTGTGTGTGTGTGTGTGTGTGTGTGTGTGTGTGTGTGTGTGTGTGTGTGTGTGTGTGTGTGTGTGTATAACCCACATTACAGTAGAAAGCCTTCTTAAAGGAGAGAGAATGTTTCACAACGATGAATAAATTAACATTATACCGTCATTTATTTATATGTAAATACATGTAAAAGCACTTTGTTGTTCAGGCAGAGGGACGTCTCTGAACTTCACTCTTTAATGAGATTTTTATCTTGCGTCACAAGTGTAGAAATAAATAAAAAAACGAATTTCTGTTCTGACATTTCTGTTCTGACATAACGCAAAAATAATTGAATTAAAAAAATATTTTTAAACAATTATAATGTCTCTATTCTAATGGCATATCATCATATAAGTCAGATTTTGTATTTGCGTCATAAATCTGTATATTAGAGAAAGACATTCAATCAATGTGTCGATTCATTTGGGATTAAATGATAACAAAACCTGAAATTTGTGAAAAGATTATACCTCAATCATAAACCAAATATTCAGTTTTAAACTTTTCAAAAATTGTGAAAAATGTCTAAAATTGTTCCTCAGAGATCAAGACATCCATAAAAAACATATACAACGGAAATAAATGTTTTAAAAAAGGTTGGGGTAGGAACGAGTTCTGGGCTTCAATTTTTTTCATGTTTTGGAAACACACGAAACCCAAGAGAATATGCCAGTTTTCTAATGATTAAAATTCCCTTATTTTAATGGAATAGTCAGCTTTGTGTCTACGGCAAAGGATGAGGGCCACAAAAGTGATACATTCTTTTTTTTAGATGTGAGAAAAAATCAGATTATGAACAGTTTGTATAAAAATAACCAGTGATGCATTAACACTCAGTCCCTGCTGCCTTGTGTGTGTGACAGTCTGTTTTCCTGCAGACTGTCACACACACATATCTGCTTTTTTTTAGCCAGATATTTTGTATTTTCTCGGGGCTCTTGCATAAATGTGCTCGTGTTCAGGTGTTAAAAAGATATCCAGCTTTAGGAAAAGGAAGTAAAGCTTGCTAAATCCTGAAGCTGACTGGGAATGGTTGGGGTGTGTGTGTGTGTAAGAATGAAAGTGTGTGTGTGGTCAACAGTGACTCCCCGAGGGATTATCACACTTTGGCAGCAGGCGGGCTAATACACACATCTGTCAATCATTCTCACTGGCTTACTGCTGCGTGGAGAGAAATACAACACACACACACACACACACACACACACACACACACACACACACACACACACACACACACACACACACACACACACACACACACACACACACACACACACACACACACACACACACACACACACACACACACACACACACACACACACACACACACACACACACACACTCACACACACACACACGCACACACACACTTATTTCAGAGTGACAGGCTATTGTCAGGAAACCAAATAACTTCTTTTCACTGCGTATTTTAGGATTGAACACACTGCGCTGCGTTATTATTTTTTAAATATCTGTTTTGTTCCTATTGTCTGCGCTCTGCTGTGACCCGGGCTGCATTTTATTATTATTGTTTTATTCATTGCTGCTAATGAAAGTCTTTATCTAAAAAAGGAAATGTGTTACGAAATAATGGAAAAGATGACGATGTGTAAATGTGTTTCCTCATTGTTATACTGTAGGTTCTGATGATTTGCTGCAATAACATGAATGTTTTCTAAATGTCTTGGCAAGTCGGTGAAGAGTCTTCTTTCACATGTGGCACATGTGTGGGTTTTATTTTTCTATTTGTTATTCGACGCACAAAATTCTTTATTATTCCGCCGGGTTATTTTGGCCCTCTTCTTCTCCCACATTCCACATCGCAGAAACTCTGTTCAAACATCAAAACGTTCAGCTCGGTCGGGAATCGATGGCTATTACTTTTCTCATTCATAACTTTCATAATTCCAGAGAAACATCCCATAATTCATCACATTTTTAACATCGAAGTGAATGGAGAAACTCTTCAGACTTGAAAAATCTTCATGCGACTTCAACTGCTAACTGCTCCTTCATACTTTCACTCAGAAACCTCATTCCAACTTTAAAATGTTACACATCTTTCTGACATTATTCATTTGAAACAACTTTTAAATCTGATTCATACTATATTAAACATTGTTCAGACCTTGGTAAAGAGGCCTTCTTCAGATTTTAACATTAGTGTGTATTGAGCAGCTCGTTAAGATGTGTGATCTCAAAGCTAGAGTGGAGGACAGCTTGAAATTCGCCTTCATATTATTTTTAAACCTGCCATAATTCCCAAACCCTACACTCCTGAGACATCATTTTTTCATGACAAACGTAGGAAAACATCTCGTAGCTTGAAAAATGAAAAAAATAATTAAGCAAAAATAATTAAACAAAATGCCTCTTGAGGGAATGAAGTCAATTTTTTTTTCAACATGTCTCCATTAAAGCCCATTGTAAGTTCAGCCTCATCGATCCCCACCACAGCAGCCGCACACCTTTATTTAATCTGCCAAAAAGGCCACATTATTGACCCGAAAATACACAAAAAGCACACTTCAGATGCTCAAGGTCCTTGACATGCTTCACGCTTTGAAATGTCACCGATATCTGTTACGGTTCTTCAACAAAACGTTCACATGTAAGAGGTTTATCTCTCATTCAGAACAATACAAATGCTCTCCTCTCACTGATTACTGCACATCACCATGGAAACCTTAGATCTCTGGAAACGTCGTTAGCTCAAATATAAACACCTGTGTCATGGAACACGATGATGTCTTCATCTGACATGCTCAGAGCAGCGGACTTCAGATAATGGTTAATGGTCCTGCCCTCAACAGCTCTACGTCAATTATGGGGTGTCATCATATGCCGTTTCCATGGAAAGGCATCCCTCGCCATAAAACACGATGTCGCTGTAACTCCAATGGACACGGTCCGATTGTCCCCCAAACTTCGCTTGTATATCACCGGTCCATGCCTCAACAGCTTTACGCCAAATGAGAGATCTGAGATCTCACCATAGGCTGTTGCCATGGAAACGCATCCCTCGCCATAAAACACAATGTTGTTGTAACTGATATAAAAATGGTCAAAACACCACCAGACTTCAGATGACAGTTAATGGTCCAGCCCTCAACATGTCTATGTGCCATTAGTGAGTTTTCCTCAAAAGCTGTTGCCATGGCAACGCATCCCTTGCAATAAAACACGATATTGCTATAACTCCTATGAAAACTGTCAAAAAGTGCAAACATTTCACATGTATGCTAACAGTCCAGCCGTGAAGACATCTATGGCACAGTTTTGAGATTTCTTCAAATGCTGTTCAATGCTCGCAATGAAACACGGTTTTCTCATAACTTCAGTGAAAATGCTCCAAACAGTCCAAAACTTCACAGGTTTGGTAACGATGCAGCCATCAACACATCTAAGCGTATTATGGGGTGTCATCAAATAACGTTGCCATGGCGACAGATCATTCGCCATCAAGTTAGTTCAATAGTTTGCAGTTCAAATATTCTGCTGCTTTTCCAAGCCTTTTTACTTTCTTTTCTTCATTTATCACACATTCAAGCCCCCAGTGTTCATGTATCATTTCAATCTTCTTATACATTGCATTTCAGCTTAGGAATTCAGCGTCAGCTTTTCAGCATAAAGCATTCCCACTAGCAATTTCTTCAGGAATAGCATTCTCTAGTTTGCATTGTTTTTGGAAGTGCAGCATGTTTCACCTACAGTTTGCATGACATTTGATCATCATAATTCAAATTTGCACAGAAATGTATAAAAACAAGATTTCTGGGACTTTTTAAAGGAATATAAATGTCCTTCTCTGAATAATATTAATAATATTAATGATAATAATAATAGCTTGGATTCATATAGCGCCTTTCAAGGGACCCAAGGTCGCTTTACAAGTAATAGGGCAAAAAACAAACATAACAAAACAAAAAGTCAGACAGGCAAAACAACAGATCGATTTAGGGGCCGAAAGCCTTGGCAAACAGATGGGACTTGAGGGCCCTTTTGAAGGCGTCGAGTGTGGGGATGTTGCGAATCTCCGCAGGGAGAGCGTTCCAGAGGGTGGGGGCTGCCACACTGAAAGCTCTGTCCCAGAAGGTTCGCAGTTTGGTGCGGGGGGTGGTAAGCAGGCCAGAGTTTGAGGACCGCAGGTTCTGGGGTGGGGCATGTGGGTGAAGGATGTCCGATAGGTACTGGGGGGCAAGGGCATGGAGGGACTTGTAGGTGAGGAGGAGGACTTTGTAGGATATGCGGGACTTGACCGGCAACCAGTGTAGGTGGATGAGGGTGGGAGTGATGTGCTGCCACGGCTTTGTGGCTTTTTATTAATAACAACAATATAATATTGTGAAAAATAGCTGTAACAGGTACCTTTACTTTAGGTACATTTAATAAATATGTCTGTATCTATAGTAAGTAACATTTTGAATTCAGTACTATTCAGAGAATACTTTTAGAACTAAGTATTTTTAATTTTACTTGACGATCCGAGTACTTCTTCCAACAGTCATGGTAACACGTTTCCATGGACAACCTATTCCACTCCTATCAAAAAACCACAGCACGTAGGTCACACACACACTCACACTTACACACACTCACGAGGTAACAGCATGAAGAACGTCATGCTGCGTAGGTAATGATCACCCTTTAATAGGCCTTCCTTCCTCCTCCACCAATCACATGTGTCCTATTTCAGCAGCGTCCTTTCAACAGAAGTCCATCTACAATCATTGTTCCTCTATAAAACATGACTTACTTATTATTAATACTTATTTGTATATGTATGGAGGGCACTGGACTTAAGATTCATGCTAGCTAAACTGTCCCCAGTAGAGAAACAAATACAAAGAGAAGGAAAGAGGTTAAAAGACACAGAGATGGCCTTCTGGATAACATAAGAAGACAGATAAGAAGTTAACACTAACAAGGATAGCAGAAGAAGAAAGACAGGATGTAAACACTAAAGGGAGCAGCAGAAGAAAACAGACAGGAAGTAAACAGTAAAGGGAACAGCAGAAGAAAACAGGCAGGAAGTAAACACTAAAGGGAACAACAAAAGAAAACATACAGGAAGTAAACACTAAAGGGAATAGCAGAAGAAGACAGACAGGAAGAAAACACTAAAGGGAACAGCAGAAGAAGAAAGACAGGAAGTAAACACTGAAGGGAACAGCAGAAGAAGGCAGACAGGAAGTAAACACTTAATGGAACAACAGAAGAAGAAAGACAGGAAGTAAACACTGAAGGGAACAGCAGAAGAAGGCAGACAGGAAGTAAACACTTAAGGGAACAGCAGAAGAAGACAGACAGGAAGTAAACACTAAAGGGAACAGCAGAAGAAGGCAGACAGGAAGTAAACACTTAAGGGAACAGCAGAAGAAGAGACAGGAAGTAAACACTAACAGGAACAGCAGAAGAAGACATACAGGAAGTAAACACTGAAGGGAACAGCAGAAGAAGGCAGACAGGAAGTAAACACTTAAGGGAACAGCAAAAGAAGAAAGACAGGAAGTAAACACTGAAGGGAACAGCAGAAGAAGGCAGACAGGAAGTAAACACTTAAGGGAACAGCAAAAGAAGAAAGACAGGAAGTAAACACTGAAGGGAACAGCAGAAGAAGACATACAGGAAGTAAACACTAAAGGGAACAGCAGAAGAAGAAATACAAGAAGTAAACACTGAAGGGAACAGCAGAAGAAAGCAGACAGGAAGTAAACACTAAAGGGAACAGCAGAAGAAGGCAGACAGGAAGAAAACACTAACAGGAATAGCAGAAGAAGACATACAGGAAGTAAACACTAAAGGGAACAGCAGAAGAAGAAATACAAGAAGTAAACACTGAAGGGAACAGCAGAAGAAAGCAGACAGGAAGTAAACACCAAAGGGAACAGCAGAAGAAGGCAGACAGGAAGTAAACACTAAAGGGAACAGCAGAAGAAGGCAGACAGGAAGTAAACACTAAAGGGAACAGCAGAAGAAGGGAGACAGGAAGTAGACACTAAAGGGAACAGCAGAAGAAGGCAGACAGACATTTTGTGAGTCAAGTCGTTGGTTTATTTAGTTGGTAGTCGTGTTATAGGCTGTTTTCTCATCTGTTATGCAAGAAGAAGAAAAAACCCTACACTGGATGTCCTAGTGATCTGATAATATACTGTATGCAAGCAATTGAAACTGAAGGATAGTCTTCTCTGCTCATGGTGAAATAAGCCTCTGACTGATAAAGAGCTGGTCGCTGTCAGTTACTTATCAGTTAACAGCGAGGCTGACACTGCGATCTGATATTCTGACACGCTGTCCATTCAGGCGTGACAGATACTCCTCACACCTCCTGCTGATTGGAAACGAGAACATGTGACTGGAATAATTTGCAGAGATGTTGTGCAGCGGGAATCGCAGCCTGAAATAAAACTCACTGCTGACGCTCACACATATGTGATACGACCTCATCATTTAGGCAAAAATACTTCCTCTACTTTAATACTGTAGTTGCATGCACTGGTAGAAAACATATACTGTGGGCTTTTGGTTAACAATGAATAGGATTTAAGATGGATTTATGCTATTGTGTGCACAGTAGGTCATGGACAGTGAAACATTTATAGAGGACTAGAGGTATTTGTCATATGTCAACTTGTTTCGCCAGGTTTTATGCAACACATAATGTAATATAATAATAATAATAATAATAATAATAATAATAAAACAGAAAATCCCTGAAATTGAGATATATACTGTTTATTTGTTATTTTAATTTTTTTTTTTTAACTCATGCAATGCCTGGTGCACATGCTGTATTTCCCAATTTGGGATCCATAAAGATCTAATCTAAATGCTGAGATGCTTGAATTTGTATTTGGTATTTAGCTTGATAAGCTAGATCTTTTTTTGTTATCAACTGTCTTTCTTTGGATCAATTAATCAACTAATTGGATGTGAAATAAAGTTAATTGTTATTCTTCAATATGGGGTTGCAAAGCAAAAAGCAGCTGTAGCTTAGTCCATGTTTGCTGCATGCGAAAAACATGACCAAACAAATCAAAACAGCAGAACATAGTGGGTCATCGTTGGAATTTACATCAGGGCAAAGAAAGCCACTTCACCAGAGTAATCCTGAAGCAACGCGTCCTTTAAAATGTAATGTAAGTTGATCATTTGCTTAGGTGTTTCACATTCTGGAAAAACTGTATTTAATGTTATCTGACACACAGTGAGCCTTGACGACGTATTGTAATCTAGAAACGATGACGCAATGCAAGGGAAGATTTGTGTGGTTGAACTGTTACATCATGTGGACAGAGTCAGCAGGAGAAACTGTGGAAGCTACAGGGCTTATAGTGTTTAGATCACATCACACACACACACACACACACACACACACACACACAAACACACACACACACACACACACACACACACACACACACACACACACACACACGACACAAACTGTGCATGTCAGTGTGGGTGTTCAAGAGAATACTTCACCTACCAATCAAGTTAAACTCAATGGTTGAAAGACTCCTACTCTCATTATAAAATGCTATGTTCACATCCCCAAACTCTGTCATGAGTTATTGTTTGTTTAAGTGACCCCTAGTGGCAAAAAAGTACATACGTAATGGAATAATGAGTAACAAGCCGGTTACCGTAGCAAAATAACCCCAACAGTTATTTCATATTATCCTGCTTACTACATAGAGTAATTTAACGCAACAAATTGATTTCAAATTATTTTTAAATGATCTAATTGCTTCCATAACCAAAAACAGTCTGTTCCAGTTCGTACCAATGTCTGGAACTGTGACGACAGCAACGCTTTCTGTAACTCTCCAAGTCTGATTACATTTTCATTTCCATTAACCAGTCTAATGAAGGAGGTCCAAATCTACCAATTGGAATCGAGTATTCAACCAAGCAGTGGAATCACTTTTTCGAGCCAAACCCATGTTGGCAAATGGAGAATCAAGAAGTCAATACATTCAAACCCAAAATCCACAAGAGCTCAGACACAAGGGTCGGAAACAGAACCAGAATGTGTCCAACTGACATATCGTGCCCTTACATCTGGGTTTAACAGTGTGCATCAACAAGGGTTTTTGGGGGTAACCCTGCTCCACTGTGTCTCATTTAGCTCGACACCAGGTCCATGTTAGACTGCATGTTGGTTGTTGAGAGAGAGATAGAGGGCAACAACGGCAGGATTACATCTTTAGATTAGATTAGATTACTCACTACTCTTTCATTTCCCTCCTAACCTCATCCTTCTCTGTCCTCCTTTAAATATTTATTTGTTTGTTCACATTTTCTAATTTTCTCTTGAGCCCCATAATCCCTGAGTCATCTGTGCGCACCACAAACTACTGGAAAGGCTCAGTGTTCATTTCACATGACGGCAGACATTTTCTATTGTCAGACAGCATTCACTGCAGAAACCATCGACACAGCTTTAAAACATTGACACAACAAAAATGATGTGATATTATTGTATTGGTGCTTTTAACCTGATATTGATTGATGGTTGTTTGAATGGCTTTAAATCTAAACTCTCACTTCGTCAGGTGTTGAATCAGAGTCTGTTTCTATTACCGTTCTGCCACCAAAGAAATTAATCAGTGTTTGCCTGGCAACTAAGCAGCGAAGGTAATAAATAGCACGATATGGAATTTGTTCAAAATTGTTTTCATCTTTGCATGTTCGTGAGAAATCCTTTCTGTGTTCTCACCTCCCTCTCGTTCCTCTCACACACAGATGGAGACGCAATAACTCTCAGACAGTTTAAATATATACTGTAGGCGCCATTGTGAATTTGAATGCAATCTTAAACCTAAAGGATCTCTTTTACAAGATGAGAGTTTGTCTATTTGTTCGGAGGTTAAAGAAAACGTACCTGGTTTTCTTGTAACCTGGTCGAAGGGTGTGGAATTGGTAAATTACATTTTGGAGCAAATCTATAACAAATACCAAAATGGATCTTATTTTATTATCAATATGAGATAGTGGAACTTTTTGATTGCAAATGGTAAACGGAGTGAACTTACAGCTCTTTATCAGGTCTTTTTGACCCCATACGAGTCATTCACCCTTTGACACCTTATTCATACAGAACAGTACCACTTGCTCTAGGGAAGCTAACACGCACGCACGCACGCACGCACGCACGCACGCACGCACGCACGCACGCACGCACGCACGCACGCACGCACGCACGCACGCACGCACGCACGCACGCACGCACGCACGCACACACACACACACACACACACACACACACACACACACACACACACACACACACACACACACACACACACACACACACACACACACACACACACACACACACACACACACACACACACACGTTGACCTCACAGGCTGGGATCAAACCAACAAAAGACGACCACATTGCAGTCACTTAAATCCTCACTCAAACCATCCTGAAACCGTTTTCAAACAAAATGTGGTTCCATATTACAATAGATCTCGAAAGTAACATTTTAAAGAGCTTTTGTTTAAAAACGACCAACGTCTTTACTTTAATCCAAAGAGTTAAAATCCTGAAAAGCTTCTTTTTTTTTTAGACCAAACAAATCTAGTTTTTTTCTGTGTGCTGTTTGGGTCTGTGGGACCGTTTTCTGTGTTCACAAAAAGAAAATGTATTCAATTTAATTAATTTAACCTGCTTTATTTGAGGGTGGACCTCACCTCCTCTAGGGGGGTCCGGGGGCATGCAAGTGAAATGCATCAATCTGGTGCACTTTGAGCACCAAATGAATTCATGGATACAGCTCTCAACACTCAGATGAAAGGGAGCTTTATACTTTTCAATAATCCAAACATCTTTAGAATATGATCACAACCAATAACAAATAATTTAAACTTGTTTATTCTTATCTTAAGAGTTAGCATTCTTTCTTTTTATGTATGCATATTTTACTAATCACTCGCCTTTCACTCGCGCCCCACACTTTGAGAAACGCTGCCCTAGTCCAATCATTTAAGCTCCCAATTTCTTAAAGCACTCACAACTCAAGCTTTAAAAGTTGTGTGCTAAACAATCACCATCACTAGAAGAATCATTCAATCCATCTGTTGAAGATTCAATCAAACCCTTCAGAGGAGGTCAGTGGACACCTCTGGAAACCGACCAATCAGCTTCCTCTAAACTAAAGCAAAGCCTGAAGCCGAGGCAGTGACCATTTCTCCTGCGATTGTCCCAGTGTAAACACAAACTTTCATCCTCTTGGCAACGCTCTCGTAATCCCAAAGAGGGGATTATACCGGGCGGTCATTTAGGAGGATCAAACCAGAGGGGGGGGGGGGGGGGATTTGAAATGTATCCCGAGGGAGATTCAGGAATACTCGCTGCGTGCTGGAAAGGTGAGGTAAAAGATGTAGGAGTGAAAAAAGAGGCTGCTTCTCTACTTACCTATATCTGTCTCTTTGTGGTTCTTCACGAGTTCTGCAAGCTCGAAGTTCCCAGCAATAATGGCGACCTGGAGGGGGAAATAAAAGTGTTTTTAACTTTTGTATTCAGCTACTTTTCAAATCTGAAAGTCTCTCACGTCTTTTAAAAATCCCTCAAAGTCACCTTTTCATCCCTAACCCTTTTTCCTCTTGGCTCAGGACTTTTATTTCTTACTTTATTTGTTGTTTCGTTGTTTGCTTTCAAAACGTCTTGAAGCACTGTTTAAAATAGCTATGTAAATATCATTATGATTACTTTGAGATAGTATTTAAAAAGCACAAAAGGACAGTTAGGGGATTCACTTGAAGAAGCACAACTTGTGAAGACAGATTATTATTTAAATGCACATACAGTACGTGTTAACCAACAATGAAGCCACGTTCAAAGACCATGTGCTTCCAGCTGAGGAGGATGCTGAATTTAACTCAGATTTCAAAAGATACTCCATCAAAAACAAGAAAGAGGTACTTATTCACAATAATGTCAGTCATTTCCTCCTCTTTGAACAGACTCTGACTTTGAACTTGATACAAAATCCTTCATGGCTTTAATCATCTGTAGCAGGGAATTTAGTAATCTAGCACGCACGCACGCACGCACGCACGCACGCACGCACGCACGCACGCACGCACGCACACACACACACACACACACACACACACACACACACACACACACACACACACAAACACGACAGGATGGAACAGTATTCACATGTTAAGTCACATGTTTATGTGAGGAGGAGAGAGTCAAAGTTTTCTGTTGCCTTCATGCAAGGAATAGAGAAAAAACTTGGATTATTGGTTGGGTAAAAACACGACGACACTAAATCCATTGTGTTTTAACATAAAACTGATGGAAATAATGTACCAATAAAGCTTTATAAACATTAATCCCTTACTTTTTCGTAATAGTGTGTAAAAGCATTCCCAAATAAGTTGTTTCCAGATATATATTAATGGAGTAATACTATGCATTCCTCCGATATTTCTATATTTTGTTTTTGTTGGAAACACAAGATACTTATATACCCGGATGAATTCCAATAGATAAAACTTATTGAACAGTATCATTTGAATTTAAGGCCAAACTCTAAGTTTATCACCAGCTCCACTGATGGTCTTGATCTCCTGCCTTTTGACAATAATTAACCCAATATCAATATTTTGTCAAAAGGCTGGAGCAATGGATTCAACATTCATGTATAATATCAAGAAGATTCAATAACACACACATGTGATAACTAATAAACAATCAAACAGATATTTCTCAGGTCAAGAATTAACTTTCATTATCAAATAAGTCAAAACATTAACAGTTTAACCAAGTAGTAATACGTTTACGTAAGGATATGTTCATAAAAAGGATATTTAAAAGCAGTTATCAGCATGTTCTTTGGTTAGCACTGCTTATGTGCGATATATTCTTTATTTACAATGTAATATTGTTATAACTTGCTTCTATTTCAATACACTACACACTAATAACACCGTCTTTTTATAACTTTACGTTCATAATGCTGCTACATAATTGTTTTGTATTTGTTAAGCTTGCATGTGTCCTTGTTTTATTTGTACTTGCCTCTTTATTTTGTATTTTAGTCTCCTCAATTTACTCTCTTTGCTTTAACTTTAATGTAAATGTCCTCGCTACGCTGCAAATATATAATTTTTGTTCTGATTATTAGTTACCTGAATTATCTTCTGTTATCTAGTGTCGGACTGTTGTTTTTCATAAACACAAATTCCCTAAACCAGGAGTGTCCAAACTACGAAATGCGGCCCGTTATCCATTTCTAATCGTCCCTCAGCAAATTCTTAAAGTATAATGATATACGGCTCCCACCTGAAACTCGGGCTCGTCTTATATTGTACTTCTTAAATATATATGTGAGCCTATATTACACAGTAGTATTCATGTGTTAATAAGCCCACTATTCAAAGACATTCAGTCAATTAGTGCTGATAACATGTTCTAACAAATCCTTGTTTTATCTCCATAACAAGCTTCATATTTCCCTTATTATAAGCAATCTGAGGCTTCTTTTTTAAGGGATGAGCTGCAACAGGATAACTGAAACCCTCTGGAGAGCTGTGATGTTTCTTAAATCATATTCAAATCATAATTGACCTACATTTGATTGATTTTGCTGAATTATAATTTAACCTATGAGGCAGTATACCTCACCTCTAGCAGCCCGTTGTATGTTTTTCTGTATGTGGCCCTCAGTGAAAAAAGTTTGGACACCCCTGACTCTTCATCTTCCTTTGACCAATTAAAACAAAGATGTACTTCCTGTGTGTGTCCAGCAGGGGGCGGTGAAGCCTGTTCCGCTGTCAGTGACCCAGATCAGCTTCCTGTTGTTGACTCCTGGTGCCAAAGCACGCCTAAAGTCTTGTAAAAATACTTCATTTTGCTCTCATATGTTGCACACATGCACAAGAGCGAGCGTGCACACACACCTCGAGGGAAAGCTGTCAGCAGCATTATGTAATCTCTCATTCCTGGAGAACAAAATCAGGAGGAAGAGAGATAAAAAGTGTATTATTAAAGCGGAGTTGGCTTGAGTAGTAATACTCCGCTGCCTCCCTCCACAGTTGACCTTTTTCTTCAAATAAATACTGAGAGAAAAGCACTCGAGAAGCTCTAACCGACGTGTTTTCCGTCCTCTTGAATTTTTTAACACGCTGCATTAATATACGATATCTTCCTTTTTTCTCTCAGAGCTGAAGTGTGCGTCAATAAATGAAACGCTGACCTTCTTCATGTGATGCTTCCTGTGAGCGGGATGAAGAATGTAAAGGGCACACATTCAAAAAGAGTCAACGCAGGGGATTTTCCCTACTTTTACATAAACCTATTCCTGGAATTAGTACTTTTTGGATATTCAAATATATGTATTTTAAACAAACCTAAGTCAGACCTTGGTTAAATTACTGGTACGCGACAGTTCATAAATGCTACGTGCAAAGAAATTAAGTCTAACACCTTCCCAGGGGAGGCTTTCAGATTGTGCTTCAGAAATAACAGGCAATATAAGAAGATGCTGATTTTTTACGGAAAGATACAATTACTATGTGCCAACAAATTAGAATGGGGGAGGAATATAATTAATATGTCATAATTAGGCAGACAATTATAAAAGCAACACAAGCTCAGGTGTATAGCTTTATTTTTAGTTTAATGTAGGATAATGATATTGGGGCACTGCTCTAATTGAGGACTATCTGTGCCTATAAAGTGTGTGTCCTTCATACAGTCTATCGTCCATCATCATGAACTCCCACTCACTTCGAGGATCTCCCATAATGCACCATGCCATGTGTGACAAATCTGTGACAGGATTTTCTCTCCCACAGGAGGTCTGATCCGGCTCGTGGACGTGATGGAGTAACACATCAGGAGGAAGTGACAGTGATGAAGATCCACTGAGCGCGGCCGGAAAACTGACAGATGCAGAACTGACTGAGAGGGAAGAAGTTTGATGAAACACCGAGAACAGATTTAAGAGACTTAAGACGTGATTGCAGCACGTATACATGTTTTTCAACTAATTTAATAGTAATTTATACAGACTAAGTACAAGAAGTTAGTTGAAAGACGCGCACGCAAACGCGCGCGCACACGCGCGCACGCACACGCGCACGCACGCACGCACCCGCACCCCCCCCCACACACACACACACACACACACACACACACACACACACACAGCACAGCAGTTTAAGAATGAATTAGAATTAGCTCCACCTTATCCAGTAATTTCATATATATGAATCTATATTGGGACATAACGCACAGTGTGTACTTGTCCTTCTGGTACTTAAAGTATATATATATTCTTTTTTCTTTATTCACCTAATTCAATACTAATATATAAAAACAAGTTTCATATAAATAGTGAGACAGGATCGTTCAGATAAAGCTGCTGTCTGTAAAACCAAAACAATGAGCGGAACGAAGCTAAATCTCTCCGTGGCAGGAAGTGTAAACTGGGTTTATTTATTTATTCAGCTGACTACTGTCTATTTGTTTATAAAGCCAGAGAGGCTGAACCAGAAGAGTAAAGCTGCCTTTTAGCTGAGCTGAAAGACAGCAAAATAAGCGATAATGAATACCTGGACTGTAGTCTGGGTGCATCGATATAAATTACTCTCATATAAACGCAAAATCCCTTGATCCAAAGTCAATTTGAAATACGCTTTAATGCAGGGGATGTTAAGGATGCGTTTTTGGTACATTTAGTCAAATATAACAGATTTTAAATATCATTACTTGCATATTTTTGCCCTGTGTATTCCCTTTATCATCTTATATCAGTTCCTGGTGCTGTTGCTGCCTTTAATTCCCACTGAGGCATTAGAGGTGGGGGATGGAGAGTGGGTTTCCCTGCTAGCATCTCTTGGGCTGCTGTACTCGTTGCTATGGCACCAAAACTCAGCTGTTCATTGGATGTTCAGCTTGAACCAGGTTCGAATTGACAGTAATGCACCAATTTATGCACTGAAAAAATGAAAAATACAAGACAAAATGTCTGCTTTTGCTTTGCCGAATGTGGCCCAATGACATGATATTTGAATCTAAATTTGACATACTGTACTGCATGTCACTGGTGGCGGTAATTTGCAGCACGTGACTCTGAATAATAAGGCAGACAGAAAAGCAGAGGAGGAAAATCAGGTCTGACGTACAGTGTGTGCCAAAGGCGACGAGAAACAAGAGTGTGTGGGGGCAAACAGGCCAAGAGATAAAGGAGGAAGTGTGGAACAGAGGATGATTATAATGAGCAGTGCAGGTAGGAATTAGATTAGAAGAAGGTGCAGAGGAGATGTGAAATTGGACTGAAAGGAAGAAGAAAAGTACATTAAATCAAATAAAGGTATTGTAGTGGGGATAAAAAGCTTAGAAGTGCACAGAGGTTATATTGCGAGGGAAATTCTGTTTGAGGAGACCAAGGAGAGTTAGGGGAAGTGGAGAGGATGTGGCCAATTGTTGGAGGCGATTGTTAAATAAAGCAAATGAATTTTTATCTCTCTGAAAGCCCTCTATCTGCACAACGGCGCACTCAGAGAGGATGATGGGAGTTTTCTGTCCTCAAATTCTCTTCCTTTTGTTCCACTCCACAATGATGATCAGGCTAAGCTGTGACACACACACACACACACACACACACACACACACACACACACACACACACACACACACACACACACACACACACACACACACACACACACACACACACACACACACACACACACACACACACACACACACACACACACACACACACACACACACACACACACACACACACACACACACACACACACACACACACACACACACACACACACACACACACACACACACACACACACACACACACACACACACACACACACACACACAGACCGACACATGATATTATCAAATGGCATGGCCACACACCCACGCTGTGTCCTAATTAAGATCTGCAGCGGGCGTCGTTCAGCCGAGGCAATCACTTTTTATTAACATTTGCACTTTGCAGTTGTTAAATCGGCTCCTAATGATGATGTTTGCATGAAGTCTCTCTGTTCGAATGACAAGCGTGCAGAGTGCCTGCTCTCTGTAGAGGTGGTTGTTTAAAAATAAAATGGTATTTCCCATTGGTGAAGAAAATGTAGTGACCTACTGCAGATGCAAATGTGCCTCACAACTGCATTAAATATGCTTAGGCGCCGAAATAATGAGCAAATGGTTGTCCTTGGACGTTTGCCATATAGTAAAAAAAATGCTGCTTTAGAGACGAATCAGTTCGATTTTTCACATAATTATTATTATTATAAATAAATTGCAACGTGCAGATTTTAATCAAAGCTCTTATGTTCATGTAAATATATTTTTTTTTTATTGAATTTTAAAAATATAGTTCTCAGGATTTTTTTGGATTCAAATATTTTATTTGAAGTGCTGTGTTAACATTCCTTGGGGACAAATGGTGAAAGACTATTCTGGACATTTTGTATTTGTGGCATTGATTACAACATTACAACGATTTTGGGACGTTTACATTCATCTAGGACCGATTAAAATCGTATTTTGGGCCAATTCTGGGAGGCTGTTATAACATTTTAAAGAACGTTTTATTCTAAAGAAAAAAAAATTGCATTGCTTTTTTTGTGTGAGAGTGCTCTTATGAGGCTTACACACCAGTGCTTTTCCCTTTCTAGCTCGGAGCCGGAGCTTTTCTGGTTCAGCTCCGGTTTCCCTTTTCTGCTCCCGCTTTGTTCACACCACCCAGAGCTGCCGCTGCCGCGTCATGACGTCACCGTTTACGTGCCTGCTTCATAAAATCCAAACCGCGCGGAAATCCTTCACATTGACAACAACGAAGCGCTGTTCGCTTTGGTTATCCTCTTACGAAACGAAATGGAAGGCATCGGACGACTTTACAAGGGACGACTTTACTTGGAACTTTACAAACATCACATGCGAAATGCAAGACTTCTTTGTGGTCTTCAGCATCTACTTCAACGACGAATCTGCCCCTGTCCCCTGCCCCCGCCTCGACGTAAGAGAGACGTAAGCGACGCCGCCTCTTACATTACATTTAGCTGACGCTTTCATCCAAAGCAACTTACAATAAGTGCGTTCGACCAACAAAGTACAAACTTGAAGAAAACAGAATCATATAAGTACATCAGGTTTCATAGAGCTAAAACATTTCAAGTGCTACTCAACTGTAAGCTCCGAAGCTCTTGCCTCTAGACCGACAATTTTTTGGAGCTGGAAGTGAACCGGATTCCAGAGCTAAGAGGCGGCGCCTCTGCGGTGTGAACAGGAAAAACCGGTGCTTTTCAGGCTCCAGCTCCGAGCCGGAGCTGAAAACGCGTTGGCATGAAAGGGGCATTAGTGAAGGTTTAGCGTTAAGAGGGGTATAATACGGTGGCCGACAGGTGCCAATACATTACAACGGCCCAAAGCACTTACCTGTACACCATAGAAACGCCCTGCATATACTTCAGTGCATTTCTCCTAATGGAAGTGTTTTTGGACGATGTAAGCAGGGACGTGCAGAGACATTTTGGGGGCGGGTGCTCAAGTGAGAAAAAGGGCACTTCCCATATTAATTTATAAAAAAAAAAGTAAAACAAAAAGTGAAATATAGTTGCACATCTCTGACTTACTGACCAATTTATTTGAATACCCTCACACTCACTTAATTGTTTAATACTCAGCAGAATTCTACAAAAATAATCAACTAACATAGAGACAATGGTCTTCTTTAGTATTCACTACGCGCAAGAGCAATCAACAAACTAGTGACGTTAATAGTTATTAAATGAGCAGCCAACAATCAAAAATGATGAAGTTACTGTTTAAGGACATTACAGGCAAAAAGATTGTTTTTTCATGTACTTATTTTGGTCTATTTTGCTTCCATGTTTTCTTTCACTCTAATGGAAATAAAACTTCACAACACATATAAATGGTGTTCGTGTTACTACATGTCTGTCATATATAGATTTAAAGCTAATCTGCATTTAAACACAACATTTCCGGGGAAAATACTGAAACTATCTGGGGAAGTTGTGAGGTGATGTGTTTTTTCGTTGATCCTTTTCAGCTGCAATGCCTTGGTAACTGCATGCAAATTAGCGCATTTTAATTAGGCCTAGTTAACGCCTAATTTATCTTATTGTCTTTTAGCTGATTGGCTGTAAACTTGAGGCCCTGGCAGTTTAGTAATTTGTTCATCACCACTCACCTTCAACATAAGCCAAGAAAAGCCGGCATAACATGGGACTGTAAAGTGGGAGGTGCTGCTACCTGTCTGTCTGAAGGGACTGTAAAGTGGGAGGTGCTGCTACCTGTCTGTCTGAAGGGACTGTAAAGTGGGAGGTGCTGCTACCTGTCTGTCCGAAGGGACTTTAAAGTGGGAGGTGCTGCTACCTGTCTGTCTGAAGGGACTGTAAAGTGGGAGGTGCTGCTACCTGTCTGTCTGAAGGGACTGTAAAGTGGGAGGTGCTGCTACCTGTCTGTCTGAAGGGACTGTAAAGTGGGAGGTGCTGCTACCTGTCTGTCTGAAGGGACTGTAAAGTGGGAGGTGCTGCTACCTGTCTGTCTAAAGGGACTGTAAAGTGGGAGGTGCTGCTACCTGTCTGTCCGAAGGGACTGTAAAGTGGGAGGTGCTGCTACCTGTCTGTCTGAAGGGACTGTAAAGTGGGAAGTGCTGCTACCTGTCTGTCTGCAGGGACTGTAAAGTGGGAGGTGCTGCTACCTGTCTGTCTGAAGGGACTGTAAAGTGGGAGGTGCTGCTACCTGTCTATCTGAAGGGACTGTAAAGTGGGAGGTGCTGCTACCTGTCTGTCTGAAGGGACTTTAAAGTGGGAGGTGCTGCTACCTGTCTTTCTGAAGGGACTGTAAAGTGGGAGGTGCTGCTACCTGTCTGTCTGAAGGGACAGTAAAGTGGGAGGTGCTGCTACCTGTCTTTCTGAAGGGACTGTAAAGTGGGAGGTGCTGCTACCTGTCTGTCTGAAGGGACTTTAAAGTGGGAGGTGCTGCTACCTGTCTGTCTGAAGGGACTGTAAAGTGGGAGGTGCTGCTACCTGTCTGTCTAAAGGGACTGTAAAGTGGGAGGTGCTGCTACCTGTCTTTCTGAAGGGACTGTAAAGTGGGAGGTGCTGCTACCTGTCTGTCTGAAGGGACTGTAAAGTGGGAGGTGCTGCTACCTGTCTGTCTGAAGGGACTGTAAAGTGGGAGGTGCTGCTACCTGTCTGTCTGAAGGGACTGTAAAGTGGGAGGTGCTGCTACCTGTCTATCTGAAGGGACTGTAAAGTGGGAGGTGCTGCTACCTGTCTGTCTGAAGGGACTGTAAAGTGGGAGGTGCTGCTACCTGTCTTTCTGAAGGGACTGTAAAGTGGGAGGTGCTGCTACCTGTCTATCTGAAGGGACAGTAAAGTGGGAGGTGCTGCTACCTGTCTGTCTGAAGGGACTGTAAAGTGGGAGGTGCTGCTACCTGTCTGTCTGAAGGGACTGTAAAGTGGGAGGTGCTGCTACCTGTCTGTCTGAAGGGACTGTAAAGTGGGAGGTGCTGCTACCTGTCTGTCTGAAGGGACTGTAAAGTGGGAGGAGCTGCTACCTGTCGGTCTGAAGGGACTGTAAAGTGGGAGGTGCTGCTACCTGTCTATCTGAAGGGACTGTAAAGTGGGAGGTGCTGCTACCTGTCTATCCGAAGGGACTGTAAAGTGGGAGGTGCTGCTACCTGTCTGTCTGAAGGGACTGTAAAGTGGGAGGTGCTGCTACCTGTCTGTCTGAAGGGACTGTAAAGTGGGAGGTGCTGCTACCTGTCTGTCTGAAGGGACTGTAAAGTGGGATGTGCTGCTACCTGTCGGTCTGAAGGGACTGTAAAGTGGGAGGTGCTGCTACCTGTCTGTCTGAAGGGACTGTAAAGTGGGAGGTGCTGCTACCTGTCTGTCTGAAGGGACTGTAAAGTGGGAGGTGCTGCTACCTGTCTGTCTGAAGGGACTGTAAAGTGGGAGGTGCTGCTACCTGTCGGTCTGAAGGGACTGTAAAGTGGGAGGTGCTGCTACCTGTCGGTCCGAAGGGACTGTAAAGTGGGAGGTGCTACCTGTCGGTCTGAAGGGACTGTAAAGTGGGAGGTGCTGCTACCTGTCTGTCGGAAGGGACTGTAAAGTGGGAGGTGCTGCTACCTGTCGGTCTGAAGGGACTGTAAAGTGGGAGGTGCTACCTGGTGCTCCTGGTGCTTGGAGTTGCAAGTTTTTGCCACCGCTCGCGAAGTTTCTGCCGGTGCCTGAGAAACTCCACCGGCGGTCATACGGTCGTGAAAGAACAGTAAGACACACAAAGTAGAACACGTCTGCTCGTTGAAAGATTAAGATTAACGCCATTGATCTGTGGAGGATCTGCCGCGGTTTGAGGGCCTGCCGTCCACCCATTTCTGCTTCTGCTGGTGGTGGTTCCCACGGTTTAAGGCTGCTATCCACCTGCTGTTAGAGGCCTACTCCCACCTGTTGGGTGCTACTGTGCGGGGGAGGCCTGGTCTGGAGATACCGCGGAGAAACTGGAGTGTTGCCACACTGCTGCTTGCCTATTTCCTTGCTGCTGTCCTGACGTGGTTTTGCTTCGGGAACATCGTGGATGCTGTTGAGCTGGACTGGGAAAATGGCAAATGTCGTGTTTCTGCTGTGCCTTTTTTTGACTGTGCTGGACAAGGAGAAGTTCGCTAGTCATCCTGAAAATTCTGCTGGATTCGGGTCCGTTCTGCCGCCCGCAGTGGACATCCCCTGTACAGGTTCGGATGGGTTGCACAAACAATTGCTAGTTGCACTGTCGTGGACATTCATTTCGTCAAATGTCTGTCTTTCTCACATGCCTGCCACAATGGTCCTTCAGAATTGTTTTTTGAACTCTAATCTCACTTTTGCGAAGTTTGCTGGTGACTCTAGAACAGCTGAAAATGTATGTGTGTTGATTAAGAGGAAAAGGTGCTTGGTATTTTTATTGTTGTTACTATCAGGAAATGTACAGCCAAATCCGGGTCCACCTGGTAGTTTTAGTCAAATAGCTACTCCTGCTGATTTTATTTCTAGATCGGGGTTAGGTTTAATTCATTTAAATGTACGCAGTCTGTTACCTAAATTAGATTTTGTCCGTATTTGGGCGAGTTCAACTGATGCTGATGTCATTGTCTTATCAGAAACGTGGCTAGAAAAAACGATCTTGGCCTCTGACATTTACATAAATGGTTACAATGTATATCGCACTGACCGTCCTAAAAAAGGTGGTGGCGTTGCCATTTATGTGAAAAATAAGTTTTGTGTAACAAAAATGGTTTCCAAATCTGTTAGTAAACAACTAGAATTTTTAGCTGTGAATGTCGAAGTAACAAAGGGTCAACAGGTCATGGTGGTGGGTTGCTACAGGGCCCCCTCGGCTGTCAAGGACTCCTTATCTTCATTGGCAAAACTGTTATCTCAACTTTCCTACAAGGAAATAGTGCTGCTTGGTGATTTTAATTGGGACTGGTTAACTTCTGTGTCAGAGGATTTAAAAAACCTGTGTACCTCTTTGAACATTACTCAGATTATAGACAGTCCTACTCGCCCAAATATTAAGTCCCCAAATAAATCCTCCTTAATTGATCTCATTTTAACAAATGTTCCATATAAATACTCATCTGTGGGAGTATTTGCTAATGATGTGAGTGACCACTGTGTTGTAGCCACAATTAGGGACACTAAGGTCCAAAAAGTTAAACCACGCATCATCACAAAGAGAGATAAAAAACACTTAGTGGAGCAGGGTTTTTTACATGATCTGTTTGATTTTGATTGGGGAAAAATCGATCTGTGTGCTGATGTAGAAACTGCATGGTCTTATTTTTATCTTGGTTTTATAAAAATTATAGATAAACATGCACCTCTGCGTAAATTTAGAGTGAAGGGACGAAACAATCCCTTGTTTTCTGCTGAACTGTCCAGTCTCCTTCATGAGAGAAACAATGCCTGGGCAAAGGCTAGGAAATCAGGCTCAGAGGTAGAATGGCTACGCTTTAGGCAGCTAAGGAATAGCTTTACTTCACATGTCAAAAGTGCTAAGTCAAAGTACTATTTGTCAGTTACCACAGAAAACCTGAATAATCCTAGGAAATTTTGGAAAGCCATAAAATCGATTTCCACTGGTGATATCCCAAATGAGCTACCTCCGTACCTCACCACAGCATCTGGCATTATATCAGACAGGGCCACCATGCTAAATTGCTTTAATAAGCATTTTGTCTCTTGTGGCTCTCTGTTTGATTCTGTCACTGACTGTGCTTCTGCTTCTGTGAACGCTCCAGTCCTTGACTCTGAACAATGTGGTCTGGAAAACCCTTTCAGTTTTACTCCTTTAACTGTTGGTATTGTCCATGAAGCTTTATCCAAGTTAGATCCTAGGAAACCGGCTGGCCCGGACAACGTAGAACCTTTCTTTTTAAAGATAGCTGCAGATTTTATTGCTCCACCTCTTACTTCTCTTTTTAACCTCTCCCTCAGCACAAATACAATTCCTAAAGTATGGAAGTCTGCTTATGTCCTGCCTCTACTGAAAGGAGGGGAGGCAACTATTTTAAATAACTATAGGCCAATCTCTAAATTGTCAGTTTTGGCTAAGGTGCTCGAACGACTTGTGAGTGAACAAGTAAAGGAGTTTTTATGTAAAAATAATATCCTGTCTAAACATCAGTCAGGCTTCAGGAAGAAACATAGCACCATCACTGCAACAATGAAAGTGGTAAATGATATTACTAGTATGCTAGATAATAAACAGAGTTGTGCAGCTCTGTTTATTGACCTTTCCAAAGCGTTTGACACCGTTGATCATCGCGTCTTAAAACAGAGGCTACTCAGTACTGGCATATCCAGCCATGCAGTGGGGTGGTTTGTGAACTACCTCTCTGAAAGGTCCCAATGTGTTCACTTTGATGGGCTGTCTTCTGAGTGGTTAAACATTGCTAATGGTGTTCCTCAAGGTTCTGTTTTAGGTCCACTTTTATTCTCCATATATATCAACAGTTTAGGTGAAAATGTGGATGAAGCTATTTTACATTTTTATGCGGACGATACCGTGATGTATTGTGCAGGTCCCTCCATTCAGGAGGCGGTTGTTAAATTACAGGCTGTTTTTAACATTATTCAGACTCAGCTCTCTGAACTAAAGCTTCTTTTAAATGTGGATAAAACCAAGATAATGCTCTTTTCAAAAGCTAAAAAGACACCAGAGCCTGTTTTAGATATTGTATCAACGCAAGGAACAAAACTTGAAGTTGTTGCCTGTTACAAATACCTTGGTATCTTGCTTGATGACTGTCTCTCTTTTAAACTTCATGTCAATAACCTGCTTAAAAAACTAAGGGTTAGGCTAGGTTTCTTTTTCAGGAATAAGTCCTGTTTCTCACTTGAGGCCAGGAAAAGGCTAGTCACTGTGACCTTTTTACCTGTGCTGGACTATGGTGATCTGCTGTATATGAATGCACCTGCCAACTACCTGAGCAAACTAGATGCTGCGTATCATAGTGCTCTGAGATTTGTCACAAACTGTAAAGCACTTACTCATCACTGTACATTGTATACCAAGGCAGGTTTACCATCACTCACTGTACGGAGGCTCAGTCACTGGTACACTTTTATCTATAAAGCTATGTTGGGCAAACTCCCGTATTATATCTGTTCATTGATAAAGCAGAAAGTTGCAAGCAGCTATTGTCTGCGATCACAGGATATAGTCTTGTTAGATGTGCCAAGAGTAAGGACTGTCTTAGGTAAGACAGCTTTTATGTGCGCAGCTCCACTTGCTTGGAACAGTCTACAGGCAAAATTGAAATTGAGCATTTTTATTTCTCTGAATGTATTTAAGGCATGTCTAAATGAAATGCTTTCTGACACTCTGGGTATTTGTAAATGTTGAATATGTAAATATGATATCCTCTGTTGTTTGTATGTTGTTTTTATGTTTCATGTGGAACTAAATGATGCAGGTCTCCCTTGTAAATGAGATCGATGATCTCAAGGGACCAATCTGTCTAAATAAAGGTTTGAAATGAAATGAAACCTGTCGGTCTGAAGGGACTGTAAAGTGGGAGGTGCTGCTACCTGTCTGTCTGAAGGGACTGTCGATGTCCGCACCGCTGTGCAGGAGACGTGGAGGAAGGGAGGGAGAGCTACGGAACTTCACAGTCTAATCTCCCGACCTGATATTTTGTATTCAATCAATATATAGTAGATATATATTCCTTTATAAAAATTAGGGGGAAAAAAGGGCGCGTTCTCTGGAGGAAGAAAAAGGGCAGGGGCTCAAGCCCACTTTGTGTCTATGTGTGCACGTGCCTGGATGTAAGGCGTTTGGGCCTTTAGGCCACCGTAGGAGACAGAGACGAAGACAGATTATAGCTACAAAAATCTAGTTCCATACAGAAATAGTTGTGACAATTTGGTATGGAGGAAATGTCCTCAGCTACATCCAACACCTTTGGGATGAAACTGAGCCAGACCTGATCAAACACATCTGAGCTGGACCTCACTTAAAGGTCTCCTATTATACTTTTTTTATCAATATATTATAGGTCTCAGATATATACAAACATGTCTCTGAAGTGTTTGGCTCCAAACACCAAACAGATCATTGCAGCATCCCATAATCCCCTCTGGTTTATCCCTGTTTCCAAAGTGCTGATTCTCTGTCTGTTACTTTAGATGAAGATAAGGAGCCCCTCCCCACGCCCCTCTGAGAGACATTTGGGATTGGGGTCCACTGGGGGGACCCTCGGGCTTAAGAGGTTAAAAAGAACACAATGGTGCTCTAGGAGGGGATTCAGGTGATAAGGTGTGTGGGGGGGGGGTACCTTGGTTGCTGATTGGCTAATGGTTACACAAGCCAAACAATCGTTATGACATCACAAAGTGGGCAAAATCTGATCAGCTCATTTTCAGACTATTCTTATATAACACATTGCGGCAGCGGGTGTGGTTAGGGCGCCGGCTGCTGGAGTGATGGGAGTGGCTCGGCCGGAGACCAGACAGCTGATCAGAATCAGATAATTATGCTCTCAATAAGAAGCATGACGGTAACCTGATGGTCTGTCTTGCAGTAGGCTGGTTCCTGGGAGGATTTCCTGGCCACAGAACGGGTCCGATCAGGACGACCCCGCACCGCGTCTGCGCTACTTGGAGTGGCACATGATTCTTTTGGACAATAAACCCCTAATCATTCACCTGACCACTTCTCCTTCTGTCCTTTTTAACCTGCGAGTGAGCGGATGTGCTCACACACATGTTTATGTATAAAAGACGTGAAAAAGTGGATTTTGCATTATAGGTGAGCTTTGAACTCGTGCAGCAGGGGTTATGAAATGAGGTGAGTTAAACAGCCCATTAAAGTGGCCTACAAAATGTGTGTCTTAGTTTACTCTTGAATGTTAGTTTTTTTAAGCATTTATCCCTCTTGTCTTCTTCTACATCAGTTACTGAATTCCTGTAGTTTCCAGATCGCGGCCACTTTAGAGAACAGGCCTAAACTTGTTGGATTGAGCTTCTGGCTCCATGTGTAGGTGGAGAGTGCAACTGTGATAAAGATAGTAAGAGCAAGAGAGCGAGTTCCTCCTCTCGAAAACAAGAGAGAGTGCACAGCATGTCTAGTGGCTGCTTGTTGTTCTGTTTCTGACACTGGAGATCTGCTGCTTGTGTCTCTCTCACAACACATTTCTGCCCAAACGTTTTCTGAAAGCTGCTGAAAATGTTGGCAGCGGAAAGAAAGACAGCATCTCTTCTCTGTGAATCTGACAGACTGAAGCCATTTCCTGTTTGAAAATTGGCCCCTTTGTTTCTCACATTCCTCCACAAGCTTTATTTCTGTTGTTACATAATGATGCTTTTATCACTTCTTTTTTTTTTTTAAGAGGAACTTGCACAAATATATGACTCGCTATCTTGCTAGATTTTCCACATTTCTCATGTTTGCTGTAAACCTCAAATACAGAACATGATCAAATAGCACCATCAGTTTCAATTGTGTACAGGGGAAATGATTAAATACAGTTTTGTTCTGCCAATTTAAGAGCCAAATATTACATGAAACTACAGCTGCAAAAAACATCAGCAAGAGTTTAAATGGGGCAACTTTATCTACCAATCACAGAGCCAGTGATTGGATTCCCAACCCATGTCAAAGTGTCTTTGGATAAGACACCCTAAATGGCTCCCCTAGGCATGTATTTTAGTTCTTAAAAGCATCAACTAAATAAAATCAAATGTAATTTAAATGTAGACTTTTCTATCTATTTTGAACACGAGGACATTTTATGTTAATGTTCAGGTTCATATCAGTATTTAGTGTCTCTACTTTAAAGAGTCCTCTCTTGCTGATGTTCAGGTGTATATCAGTATGTAGTGTCTCTACTTTAAAGAGTCCTCTCCTGCTGATGTTCAGGTGTATATCAGTATGTAGTGTCTCTACTTTAAAGAGTCATCTCCTGCTGATGTTCAGGTGTATATCAGTATGTAGTGTCTCTACTTTAAAGAGTCCTCTCCTGCTGATGTTCAGGTGTATATCAGTATGTAGAGTCTCTACTTTAAAGAATCCTCTCCTGCTGATGTTCAGGTGTATATCAGTATGTAGTGTCTCTACTTTAAAGAGTCCTCTCCTGCTGATGTTCAGGTGTATATCAGTATGTAGTGTCTCTACTTTAAAGAGTCCTCTCCTGCTGATGTTCAGGTGTATATCAGTATGTAGTGTCTCTACTTTAAAGAGTCCTCTCCTGCTGATGTTCAGGTGTATATCAGTATGTAGTGTCTCTACTTTAAAGAGTCCTCTCCTGCTGATGTTCAGGTTTATATCAGTATGTAGTGTCTCTACTTTAAAGAGTCCTCTCCTGCTGATGTTCAGGTGTATATCAGTATGTAGTGTCTCTACTTTAAAGAGTCCTCTCCTGCTGATGTTCAGGTTTATATCAGTATGTAGTGTCTCTACTTTAAAGAGTCCTCTCCTGCTGATGTTCAGGTGTATATCAGTATGTAGTGTCTCTACTTTAAAGAGTCCTCTCCTGCTGATGTTCAGGTGTATATCAGTATGTAGTGTCTCTACTTTAAAGAGTCCTCTCCTGCTGATGTTCAGGTGTATATCAGTATGTAGTGTCTCTACTTTAAAGAGTCCTCTCCTGCTGATGTTCAGGTGTATATCAGTATGTAGTGTCTCTACATACTGCCTGTGCTGCAGCACCTCTTTTCACCCTCTGTCTGAAATCAGAGCCCAGTCTGCTCAAGTGTTACCCAGTGATGTCACTATGACACGGAAGTAAACAAAGGCGTCCAATGGAGGCGTTCCAGGCGGGTTTAACTCAGGGATTTTAGCCTTTGCAGACCATTAACATGCATAAAAACCAATATAACACACTATAGGCAAGGGAAAACCCAAAAAGCCCAATAGAGTGATGCAGTGATGACATATTGGTTCCCTCGACAAAAAGCAACGGGATTTCTCCATCTATGGAAAACGAACCTGTTTGACGAATAAACTTTTTGTTCAGCCGGATAATCTCCACACGTCTACCCTATTTTTATAATTTTCAAATCATAAATCTAATCGCCAGAAGCAAAATGCTAACGTTATGCTATAAATGAACTACAGCCGAATACAGCAGCACGACTTCAACGTCACGCCAACTTAAGATCCATATTCAAAACTACAGATTCATAAAGGTAAAAGTTGAAGCGTTTGTTTTAACAGTTTGCGGCAGGTACTTGCTTTCAAGCAGAACAGGGAAAACTAACTTAGAGTGTTTACGTGTTCGGCGTAATGACGTACAACGGCCTCGACAACTTCTGTAGTCCTATTCAGCCACATGGTAACAACCATCGTTTTTCAGACACGTCAACTCTTCAGAAATCACCAGCGGGGTCGCTGCTGATGGATTTAATGTCGTAGAACAAAACGTGACCCGTCTCTTAGATGTGTCTCAACCACAGACCTTATTTCCAGATATTTTCCAAAAACATGTTCAAAAAACCGTTGACTCTGAGACGAGGGAACCGGAAGTGGTAAAATGCTGACCGGGTTTTAGGACTCGTTCTTGCACCACTCTATTGGTTCCATTTAACTCTTGAGAGATGTTTCTCCTCTGGATGGTTTCTCTCTGAACGTCCACATGCATGATGCAACACATTATTGATCCTGTGTGCTGCTCTAACAGAAATAGATCTGCATCCTCACTGAGCTGCATGTAGGCCGAGCGTTAAACACCGTGATTTGACCGGGCTCAGTCCCCTCATCAAGCGCTCCTATAATCAAGCGCTCCACTGGAGAGGCTGTGAGGACCCCGTGGGACTGCCCGTCATAAACGCCTGCCAGAAAACACTCCTCTGCAGCTCAGGAGGAGGTTAAGAGTCAGAGAGGCAGATCTGAACGCTGCCGGGGTTTCTCCCTGAGATAGATGTGATGTGGATGTGTACACAGTGTGGAAAGTAACTCAGTACATTTACTCAAGTACTGTACTCTTTCCCTTCATGCTACTGCACCACATTTATTGTAAAGCATTGGTGACCAGCTACTTTGCAGATTTAGATTATTAATACAAAATATAAATCAACTAATGAATTGTGGTGTATTATTATTAACTAATGCACCTGGCATTATAGAAATACATTAAAGTTAGCTCCACCTTTTACAAGCTGCAAAATTCAAGTGATGAATGCATTAAAGCATCACTATTTTTAAAACAATGAGATAATAAATACTTTAGTCTCAAAATCGAGCACTTTCACTTTAATACTTTAAGTATATTTTGAGGCTTGTCTTTTGGACTTTTACTTAAGTCAGATTTTGTATGAAGGACTTTCAGTTGTGACAGAGTTGGTCTCCTTTGTTTACTTCGAGAACCTAGTGACATCACTATGCAACACTTGCGCTTCTATTAGCTAGCGCTCTAACAAATTGTACGTGATAGGCTAAGGGGCGGGACATCTCTAAGCTGTTGACTTATCACAACAGAGTCGGCCAGCTAACCAATCAGAGCAGACTGGGCTAATAATCCATGCACACACACTCAAACTTTAAAACTACTGTATAATTTTACACAATAACGTTTGTGTTTATATCTTATTCTGTTTTTAGCTTGTTTTTATTTCACTGCTTTTGGCACGTATTGCCAGTTTTTAAATTGTGTTTAAAAGCGGATTTAAAATGAGTTTCATTTTCACTTTGTTTCGTGTGAAGCATTTCAAATTGACTTATCGTTAAAATCAACTTTTGTTGCCGCTGTGAAAACATAACAATAGCAATATTGTATCCTTTAATATTTAGTCAATTATAGAATAAACTTGCTCTTCCAGACGATTTATACAAAAAAAAATTACTTTCAGAAGTTGAATGAACTTCATATTGCTGCTCGATTTGTTTATACTGTAGTGTTTCCCAAAGTTGATGTTCTGCAGAAAACACACTTTAGTTGTGAAACGTGCTAAAAGCTGAGAAGAGAAATGAATAAACAGACGCTTCCAAGGTCTCGATGTTCGTTTAGGTTCCCCTCTCAACACCATTCAACTGAAACATATCTAATGCAGGAAAAGACATTTACAATCCCATGTTGCAGCTGACCTTGACCGTAACGCACTGTTTCCATGGTAACAAATGAGATGAAGACGTAATAAAATGAGCTAAAAAATGTTTCCCCACGCTGCAAGCTGAAATCGATCTCCTGTAATCGCTTACATGCAAACCAAACGTGTGGAAGAGATTTTTTTTTTTTTTTTATGTGTGTGTTTGTGTGTGTGTGTGTGTGTGTGTGTGTGTGTGTGTGTGTGTGTGTGTGTGTGTGTGTGTGTGTGTGTGTGTGTGTGTGTGTGTGTGTGACGGTACCTGAAATGGACTCTGGCTGTTGTAGTTCTTCACGTCTTTGTCGGCTCCACGAACAAGCAGCACTCTGGCACAGTTATCCTGAGGAGAAAAGAGGACAAAAATGAGTAAAACAAAGCTGGGAAAATGTTTAAAAACAGAAATCCTTTCATTTCCCTACTTTTTGAAGGAAAACTACAGATTAGCTTCCAGTGACTTTAGCAGAAACCTCCAGAAGTAGTGGCTGAACATCCAAACACTGCCACAGGAAGAGAAATAAAAAAAAGGACCTACATGAGGAATGGTAGCGCTGCTAAGTGAGAATATATCTGCACTCAAACAGGAAGAGGAGTGAGATGGAGAGACGTAGAGAAGAACAGAGAGCTGGAGAGCGCTGAGGGCTTTGAATCTGCTGCACAAATCGCCCACAAAGTGCTCAACCACGCATGCACCGTGCACACACACATGGACATAAATACTTTTTTTAGATCCACAATAAGCTATTGAGAGTTGCTCACACAGAAACACAAGCATAATCTGTGCAGTGTTGACAAATGCCAGCGTTTAGACATTAAAACGTTATTTAAAGGATGCATGAGTGTGATGGTTTTACTGGAGAGGAGCCATCACACAACATTTATTTCCAATACAACATATTTAATCACGCTTCTAAATGCAAATGTGTGAATTAAAGCAATCACATGCTACTACTTCCTGTATAAGAGTGTCATTTAAGACTCTTCGTTCAAACACAATGCACATAGTGATTGATTGATTGTATTTTAGTATTATTTATTGGTTTAAATTGCTCCAAAATGTTCTTTTTTTTTCAGGTCTGCACAACTAAACGTGGAGAAGTAGCATTCAGGTTGTATGCTCCATAAATAAATAACAAACCTATACACACATTCTGATAAACAACCATAATCTGTGCAGTGTTGACAAATGTCAGCGAACAGACATACAAATGTTATTTAAAACATGCATGAGTGTTATTTTCCCTCATGTGGGGTGGAGCCATGACGTATATTTTTTGTCCATACATTTATAATACGCTTCAAATTGAAATGCGTGACACACATCATTAATTAAAGCATTTACATGTTAGTACTATATTGCATTATTTAGGAATTGAAGTTTCTTAAACTTCATGTCTCTAATTGTTCATTATGTAACATTTATTATAGCTTTAACTCTCAACTTTAACAACAAACGTGGAGAAGCAGAGTTCAGTTTTTGTGCTTCGTAAATCTAAATAAACCCACAAACATTCTGATAAACAACCATAATCTGTACATTGTTGATAAATGTCAGAAATTAGACATTTAAAGATCCCTGATCATGCTATTAAGGCATATATTATGGGTCTCAGATATATAGAAACATGTCTATGATGTGTTTTGCTCAAAATACAAACAAATCATGCATTTTAGACATCCCTCATATCCCTCTATTCCAGCCCTGTTAGAGAACTGCTGATTCTGGGTCCTTAGATTGAAAAAAAAAAAAAAGAGGAGGCGGAGCTAATGCCTGATCAGAATTCTACCGGAGATAAAGTTCAATTCTGCTGTGATAAAACACCATCCTGTTCTAAACCACATCAAGGGGTTATTTCTGAATCAGTATGGAGCTCAAATGCCTTTTCTTTTGCAGGTTTATCACAAGGTGAGTATCTTTTTGTATTTCCTGCTTTTGAAACACATGTGCTCTCCAGTACAGGTTAGCTCTGAGTGTTAGCGAGGCTTGCTAATGTAAACAAAGACGAGATCACGTCCAAAACACGTCAGGCATTGTTTCTGATAGCAACTCTCTGTGGGTCCACCATCCGACTTCACGTCATATCGGCAGCAAATCTGTACCCGTTCGTTGCACCCCCGTTTTTAAAAGATTTGGAGGAAAAGAGAGGTTTTATTTTCTGACGCTGCGTGAGTTCCCCGACACACATGTTTATGTATTAAAGACATCAAAAAGTGCATTTTGCATGATAGGTCCCCTTTAAATCTTATTTTTAAAACATGAAGTTATTTGTTGTCCATACATTTACAATGACGCTTGCAAATGGAAGCGTGTCAGACTTATACATGAGGTATTTTAGCTTTTAGGAGACATTAGGGAGGAAAGGTAAAGACTGTAGAGACAGAGGGATTTAATGTCTATGGACATCTCCGCTTTGAATAGATTTGTCTTGTGTGTTTCATGTGGTTTTAGTGACTGTAGATCACTGATGCAGGAGATGACAGAGGAAGAAGGATTCTCACATATTTCTATTCAGAAGTTTTTTTAGTTTTTGTTTTTGTAACAGCGCTGGAATCTCCTCAGGGTTCTGTGAGGAGGGAGAAAACATGAATATTTATGATGTACAGTATGCCGGCCTAATAACAGAATAATCCAGTTACATCAACCCCCTCTGATTCATCATCATCATCATCATCATCATCATCATCATCATCATCATCATCATCACACTCTTCAGCTGCAGCTCTCAGAGCGTCACGGCAACACAGAGGATATTTCAGACGGTTTATCATCATTAATAAGTATTGAGGAAAGACCAACACGTTAACTTTTTTCTGAGAATTACAATGTTGGCTTTTTAATAATGAACTAATCCCATAAAAATACCCCAAAATATTATTATTATTATTATTATTATTGATTTTTTGATTTAATATTGTAAGACTGAGGAAGTGCTATATTTTTTTTAAATGTACAAATCCCATGAAAAGACCATAACTTAATCGGGTTATTATTAGGATGATTATTATAATAACTATTATTAAATGTGTGTATTTATTTTTATCCATTTTATTCATTTATTTATGTTATTGTATTTATTTTATTTCATTCATTTTTGTTACCATATTATTTTTAAAACTGAAATAATAAAAGGAAAACACCACAACCAAAAATGAACATATCTTTTAATAACTATTGTGTTTTTATTAAAGCCTCATTTATATATTCTTCCTCTTTTCTGTTAAGCTCAATTGTTAGAATAAATATATATGTATGAGCTGCTATTAAAGACATGTCAGCAGCCTCACATATCGACTATAATAATAGTAATAATATAATATATAATATATTAATATAATGATAATATGTATATTATGATAATGATAACGTAATATATAATATATAATATAATAATAGTCATAATGACTATAGAAATGGACCTTTCCCATCTCCATGCATGGACACACAAACATCTCCTTTATCCCGGCATCACAACACAAACAGACGCCGGTGTGAAGGCCGTTTCCGAGGTCAGAGGCTCGTGGATCTTTAGCTTCACAGAGAGAATTATCGTTGTTAAGTGGAACGAACCGCACAGTCAATGCAGCTGTGGGCTTTTTCTGAGCTGTGATTTTCTGCATAACTGGACACACTGCAAAGGCTATGTGTTAAATGCTTTCTGTAAGACACAGAGTTTAGAGGCTGCTGATCTTCAGATGCTCTCACAGGTTTAAAGTCAAATGCTCTTTGAGATAGTTCAACTGGATCTCAGAGATTTATTTAAGAAAAACGCTGGTCATTTAGAAATGTTATTTCTTGTTTGGCGCTCTAGTGAGCATATTAGAAGTTATGGAAAACCTCCTCCTCCCACTATAACCCTCCTCTATCTGCTCCGTCCTCTTGCCATCTTGAAGGGGCGGAGCTTAGTAGAGGCAGCTAATTCACCTGTGGCCAATCTGTGAAGGCTACTAGTGGAAAATCTATAAAGGCTCACCAGTGCCAAATATATAAATACTTACCTGTGGCAATAATATAAATGCTCACCTGTGTCAAATGTATAAGGCTCACCTGTGGTATAAAATAAAGAGGCTCACCTGTGGCAAGTATGAGAAAAAAAAAAATTGATCCCATGCACTTTAACTTCCTTTTTGACATGTATCCATTGACCACATCATGATAAGATTATCATTTCCCTTCTCCAAATATACAATTTTACTGAATAGAGCCTGAACGCAACCAAACTGCTTCCACTGGATGCTAACAGCTAGCATAAACTAGCTCTCCTTTGGCCAATTTCAACAAAGATTTGAGGTTTTTCAGGCCCCGGCCACACGAGGACGATAACGGTCGTATCTACAGCTACAGTTCACTATCAGATAGACGGTTCGGCCACACGAGGCCGACATGGAAACGCAGAAAACGATAACGATAACGGGTCCCTAGGTGGGTAGATCTGAGGACGAAACGCTCTGGGGGGCAAACGGCTCCGTGTTTACGGTTTACGCCCTATACGATCATTTCCTGATAACGTTGAAGCAATAGCCCCGCCTCTCCTGCTCAGAGATCAGCTGCTGGGCTCTCAGAAGAGGAGAGGAAAAGAGAGGCTCCGTTTTTTATTCTTAGCTGATTATATATAGTCGTTATCAATTTGTTTTAAAGCTCAATAAATAACAAAGAAGACCTCTGACCGGCACTTTTCAAATTTTGTCCGGAATATTTAAACTCTAACGGACATGTTGACCGGCGAAAACAAATCTAACTGAAACTCTGCCGCACGGTCCCCTCGTCCCTTGGAAGAGGCGGAGAGGTGTTTGTCATCTGCTGGGGGACTACCGGGGAGGTTTACAGCAGGAGCACACGCTTGCCTCCGGGAGGGAGAAAAAGAGCCAGAGCGTCCACAGCGGAGAATAAACAGAAGGGCAACCATGGTAACCATGCGCGGGAAGTCTTCTTCGCTGCTTTTGTGGCAGAAGAACAGCGCCACTTACAGGCCTGACATATGTACTACAGCGTCTCCAGCGCTTCCGAGCGGTCTCCTGTGAACGGACACGTCTCTGGTGCCTGTTGCGTGTGGACGGAATACTTTTTTGATATCGATTTCTTTCCGTTTGCGTTATCGTCCTCGTGTGTCTGGGTTAACCCTAACTGGAGCCACACAAGGACGATAACGCTCAGTCTCTAGTCTCTAGTTAGTGGTTTAACAGGTTTTAAACCCGCTGGTCTTTTGGCTAGTTCTGCTTCCAGTAAAACGCTCCAAATAATGAACACTGAAGGATTTCTAATCGAAAGAAGCTGACTGCAATGATGGCAATAATGGTGAAGACGACCTCTCCTGATCCCATGCTATCTAATGACAACAAACTCTTAATTTTGTTATTGTTCTTTGGCAGAAAATTACATATTGTATAAAAAAAGTCACGTTGGACCAGAATGCAGCTAAATGGTGTTAGCTAATATTGCTTGAATGCCAACAAAATAATTGCATAACACAGAACAATTTGAACCATATTTGAAATGCTCTTACCCAACGCTCTATGAGGGGAAAGTCACATGTTAAAGTATTTACTGTGATAAGAGGTAGAAAGTGACTCGGTTGTATCATGGGGATTCTCCAAGCTCAGCATCAGAGCACCAAACACATGAGTTTAATAAATAACATGAAGAAAGACCTGCGAATGATTCGTCCCCTGAGAAAGAGGAACAAAGAGCCTGCAGGCTGTGTGCTCTGCAAACAGCAGCAGAAACACAGCAGATATATGTCAGCATGCAGCGAGCGGGCATTTAGGTATAACCTTTAATCGCCTTTAAAAGATGATTACAAGATATTGAGTTTGGTGACGTTGACAAGTAGCGAGGGATCATGGGAAATGTTGTCTTCACCCCAACTTTCGTCATTTCAGCTCTACTTCTTCTCCTTCCCCTGATTAGAAATCTTTCAGTATTCATTGTTCAGAAGGTCCTTTTTTTTTACCTTGATTAAGTAGCATAGTTAAAAAACACTGATAAAAATGTGTTTCAGCCACGAGGTTTGACAGAAAAAAGGCTCCAATGCTGGTTCGTCTTGTTTATCTGATCATTTAAGACCCAGATGGTTAGGATATTTTTACTGAGAGCCATCAACAAACAAAAGAAAGGAAACGTGTGTCCGATTGTTATTGGATAACTTACAATCCAGATGTTGAGGAGGTTTCAATTGTGAGCCAATTATTGACGGGTACTCTCCTCTAAAAGCCCTGTGATTAAACGAGTGAAAAACTGAATAAATCAGTTTAATGTTGACGGTTTGTTTCGACAAAGACAAAGCTTTACTGCCAGCTGTGAGAAGAACTGCTGCTAATGTTTGCTCATCTTATTTCTCTGATAGTTTAAGATCCAGATGTTCAGGAGGTTTTTAACAAGAGCAGAATTATTGTCAGAGGGTTTCATCCATAAAAAAACAAATGGACCACCTGTTAATAACACCAGTAAAAGTACCAAATAATGAAGTGTGCACGTTTTAAATAAGTGTTTCTCAGAAGAAGCATGGCTGAAAATGGATGTCCTAGAGGGAATAGAGTTGTTTCTTTATTGAGATACAATCCAGATGATTACGACGTTTTCATTGACAGCAGAATTATCGACAGAGGTCTCATTCTCTCCAAAGCTGGTGATTTAAAAGCAGTAAAAAAGCTAAATTCAGAGGTTTCCCTTTAGGGTTCAGTTTATTTTAGGCTCTTTTCGCAGCAGCTTATGTTTGCTCAGCTTGATCCTCTGATAGCTGAAGATCCAGATGTGTAGGAACTCAAATCCTTTATCTAGTTAAAAAAATTGCGTAAGAAGCACCAGGGTCTGAACATGCATCAAAAAAAGAGCGACAGTCAGGATGGCTTTTACATCCCTGTCTGTCCTAAATCATCACATTTGGAAAAAGGTAAATGTGAATCTTAGCTAGCACATAAACAAGTACAACGTATTTCCATTTCACCCACGCCAGGGTATTTCCCTTAATGAAAGTTTTCCACTTTTATAAGTGCGTGGTTTATTTACAGTGAGTTCATAATGTGCATGTTTTATTTTTGCTCCACATTTCTCCTGCTTTCACATCAAAATAGTACCAGGGCAATCCACACACGCACGCACGTGCACACACACACACACACACACACACACACACACACACACCTGCTCACCTGGTTGTATAGGGCACAGATGTGTAGGGCTGAGTTTCCTGATGCATTCTGGGCGCTCATGTCTGCTCCGTAGAACAGCAGATGTTCCAGATGCTGAACATGGCCGTGACGGCAAGCCTGCACACACACACACACACACACACACACACACACACACACACACACACACACACACACACACACACACACACACACACACACACACACACACACACACACACACACACACACACACACACACACACACACACACACACACACACAGTATTTAAATTACTTTAATTAAATGAACAAGATTTATTGAAGTTGGCAGAGGTCCAGAGTTATGAGATTGAAAACCATTTACAAATGTATTGATCTGTCTTTAAAAAGAAGGAAAGACAGCAGTTGTTAATAAAGAACATGTCCAAGCCTGAAAGCACTAAATAGTGTGGGACTTTAAAACAAGTTACTCTGAAAAGCATGTGATTTCAACCAGTATTTGTCCTTTGTCGTGTATACAGAATGTGTTTATTATATCTAAAATATTTTGAAACCAATGTTAAAACTGATCAAATCAATGTTTTGGGACCATTTCGCAGTTAGGGTTGGATAGATGAAGGGTGTTTGGTTAGTGCTTGGTGTTTTTACCTTGTACATGTTCCTGAATAACACATTAACTCTCTAAATAGCTTATCAGGGTATACCTTTTCACATATCTCCATTCTGTCATATGACTGGAATTGTATGGGAGGTGTGTGGCACAGTGGATTGTGCGTTGGTGTTCGGATAAGGGGAGCACAGGTTCAAACCCCACTGCAGTCAGCATGTCGTTGTGTTCCTGAGACACTTCACCCCAAATTGCTCCTGTGGGGATTGCCCACAGTATTGAGTATGTAAGCCGCTTTGGATAAAAGCGTCTAACAAGTAACATGTAATGTAATTGAATTGAAAAATGTCTCTGTAAATTAAAGGCTTTGACACTTCCCCTTGATGGTTTTTGCAGTACCAGTGATTGACCACTAGATGTCAGTGTGCTGCAGAGAGCTTCGTTACCCTCAGTTTGAACCCTGAAGATGTAAGGAAGACGAGTGTGTGCAGAGCTTTAAGTAATACACAATTGAATTAATCAGAGTTTAAAGGCTGTCTTTTATGAACCCATTTCCCTCCCTGAATGGCGTTAACGTTTGAGGTTATGGTGACAGGTGCAATTTAGGGGTTTATCGTGAGGGGAGGGATTAAAGTGAAATGGCCAATTTACACTGAGGCTTACTTCAGAGAGGTTTGTGAGGAAAACCCAAATGGCTGCTTATCAGCTAAAGCAGGTTACAGTAAAGCATTCTCTCAGAGTAATGGCGTTTTGTGACATAATTAAGCTTGTGCTCAGTCAGGCAGAACATTAGGGGGAATGTGTGTTGAAGGACCATCGAGGTCTGATTCATTCAGCTGTGTCAACACAATGCAAATATGTGTGGAGATTTCTGTAACTTTCTTTCAAAATGTGGACATATCTCCAAATCTGTATCTGGATTTGTAAATGTGAAAGTAAATGGGAATGAGAAGACATATCTGTTAAATGGAAGATACATGTGGAATATACAAACACACGTGTAAATAAAAAGACACGTGTATTATTGTGAAATCAAATGTGTATATGTGAAGGCAAATTTGAATATTTGAAGATATATATTTCAACTTAGAGACAAATGTGAATGAGAATGTTTTAAAATGTAGATATTGGCGTACATGTGAAGTCAAATGTGAAATATACAGACACGTGTAAATAAACAGTCCTACATGTGTTTCAAGGTGATCGCAGGTTTTACTTCTTTGTTAAAAGATGAGAATAAAAAGTGATTTTCTTTCCCTCTGGACAAACTGAGCTGCCTGACAGATGATTGCTATCACGTCTGAAATGGGACACACCGAGGGAGACAGGGAGAGAGATGTGTGATAAAACTGATCAGCCTGAACACACACACACACACACACACACACACACACACACACACACACACACACACACACACACACACACACACACACACACACACACACACACACACACACACACACACACACACACACACACACACACACACTCATGACAGAGTGTGTGGACACTAATGTGTGACTGCTGCAGGGTGGCTTTTCCTTAAATGGCTTAATACACTTTAACGGTAACAGCTGCCAAGACAGACGGCCACGGAGTGTGTCAGTGAGTGTGTGTGTGTGTGTGTGTGTGTGTGTGTGTGTGTGTGTGTGTGTGTGTGTGTGTGTGTGTGCATGTGTGTGTTTGTGGTGGTGTCTTTACTTGCGCTTTGGTAATACGTACCAGCTGTTCCAAATAAAAAAAGAGCAAAAAAACCTTCTGTGCTCCTCTGTTTGCACTTGCTGAACTGGAGGTGTGTGTGTGTGTGTGTGTGTGTGTGTGTGTGTGTGTGTGTGTGTGTGTGTGTGTGTGTGTGTGTGTGTGTGTGTGTGTGTGTGTGTGTGTGTGTGTGTGTGTGTGTGTGTGTGTGTGTGTACCTGGTGAACCTCGTGCCAGCCGTTCTCGTCCTGGCAGCAGACGGAGGCGTGGTGGTTGAGCAGCAGCTCGCAGCAGCCGGGGTCCCCCCCCCCCACCACACTGTGGTACAGAGGGGTCAGACCACGACTGTCCTTGTAGTCCGGAGAAGCCCCCAACTCCAGCAGCGTCTGAGTGTGTGTGTGTGTGTGTGTGTGTGTGTGTGTGTGTGTGTGTGTGTGTGTGTGTGTGTGTGTGTGTGTGTGTGTGTGTGTGTGTGTGTGTGTGTGTGTGTGTGTGTGTGTGTGTGTGTGTGTGTGTGTGTGTGTGTGTGTGTGTGTGTGTGTGTGAGAGGGGATGGAAAGGCACCGAAAGAGGAAATATGAATTATTTAGCAAGAAGAGAATTGAGTCATCTGGTCTCCAAAGTGGAGGTTTTAAAGTAACTAAGAAATACTGTCCTAAATGGAATATGTTGGTGATGCCTACAGTACGTTTATAGCGCATAATAAACATACTTATAATGCATTTTAATCAGCTTATAGCAATGGTATAAACACTGAATTATATTCATAATGCTATAAAAAAGCATCATAATAAGTGCCATTGTACTTGTATTTCACTGACTTTAGAATAATGACATTTCTTTTAATTTACTTATAACAATGACCAAGTAAAATAACCTATAAGATTATTATTTATTTATTTACATTAAATTATATTACAACTATATTAACAATACACTTAGATCCTTGCAACAAAAAAAAACAACCTTGTACGTGACCTATCAGTCCTAAAAATAATTTATATTGTGGGATGATTATTAACATAGATTATTTATAATATGTACAAGTGCTTATAACTTTAATTACACAGTGCTATAGTTATATTTTAATGCATTTTGATACATTATTTTAGATGTAAGGGTCATAAAAAGTGTTTTTAATGAGATTTTTCATCATAATTAACTTTCATTCTAAAGTTTATTTTTCCAAGCAAATGTCACGAAGTACTTTAATCTGACAAAGTCCAACTCATTAAAATAACAAAGCTCACAAAACTTTAGAAAAATAATTGAAGATGAAACAAAAAATAAAAGGTAATTATTAACTTGTTCTTTCACAGAGAGTGCTGTGGGAAAGATTTAAAAGATACAAGTGATTTTGCTTCTTCTTATGTACTGACAGCTTGTTAACTTCACATCTCACCCTGTTGTTAGCTGACAGTTTGAACACATTAAAATGCTGCTCATTTTGTAGAAAGATACTACAAAGCATGATGATGGAAACTGCTTTGCAGAAGTTCCTGCACATGTGAGCAGGTGTAAGAAGTTTAAAACTGAGGATGAAAGACGTTGTATTTTATTTTTACCGTGAGTGTGACGTGGTTCTTGGAGCGAGCGGCTTTGTGCAGAGACGTCATGCCGTCTTTAGCTCTGAAGTCCAGGTGAGAGCCTCCATTCTTCAAAACCTTGATCATCTCCACCATGTTGTCCAGATGAGCGGCAAATGTCAGCGGACTCTCTAGAAAAATAAATCAAAGACAGAACATTTTTAATGATTTCATCGGTAGAAAAACAAGTATTAATGTTTTATATCAAGCTGTTTTAAAAGGCTTATTTTGTGAGTCCTGAAATCCAGAAATGAGTAACAATTTCACCACTAGAAATGGATACAGCATCATCAACAACCCCCATAACCACTGAAATATCTTCCAATTCAGCAACTTGTGCTAAATATGCAAATTGCAAGTTAGCATCTGCCAGATTCTAATTGTTAGGGACCCCTACATTATATTTCGAACATAACACTTTGGGGTACTCAACATTTCTAGGTTCACATTGCTTGCAAGTAGCTAACTATCTAAATTAGACGACTAAAAATCATCATGCCCAACATTAGCCACCTTTAGCTTAGCGGTGGTGACGTGAAGTCATGTGACCGTGCTGTAGTTCCTTTATAGCCCAACATTAGCCTCCTTTAGCTTAGCGGTGGTGACGTGAAGTCATGTGACTGTACTGTAGTTCCTTTATAGCCCAACATTAGCCACCTTTAGCTTAGCGGTGGTGAAGTGAAGTCATGTGACAGGGTTGTAGTTCCTTTATAGCCGAACATAAGCCACCTTTAGCTTAGCGGTGGTGAAGTGAAGTCATGTGACCGTGCTGTAGTTCCTTTATAGCCGAACATTAGCCACCTTTAGCTTAGTGTTGGTGACGTGAAGTCATGTGACCGTGCTGTAGTTCCTTTATAGCCCAACATTAGCCACCTTTAGCTTAGCAGTGGTGACGGTAAGTCATGTGACCGTGCTGTAGTTCCTTTATAGCCCAACATTAGCCACCTTTAGCTTAGCGGTGGTGACGTGAAGTCATGTGACCGTGCTGTAGTTCCTTTATAGCCCAACATTAGCCACCTTTAGCTTAGCGGTGGTGACGTGAAGCCATGTGACCATGCTGTAGTTCCTATAAAGTCCAACATTAGCTTTTTTCTTCAGAAATCATAAAGTGGTGTTAATATGTAGAGATTATCCTGCTGAACAAAATGTGTCCAATGAAATCTAATCCAATTGAAAAATCCCATTGAACCAGGGAGATGCTGCCTTCAGGGTCGGCTTATAGAAATACGTCATCACTGCACCAGGAGCCAAACAAATATTTGTGTTGCTAAGTGGGAGTCACAAGCTTACACATAAGCTGCACCTTAAACAGTGATCTGAATTTCCATAAGTAACACATCAGTATTCACACGACTGCACACGACTCCAGGGACTGACACAGAGGATGTGATGAGTTTGTTTTCTTTGGTACAAACCACCTGGGAAATGTTTGCTTTCATTTTCTATTTGCCTTGTTGAAGATCACACTGAATAATTTACAGGTGACATGTGAAGCACAGTGTGAGTAACATGATGCAGACAAGTAAAAAGCACTCTGTGTTTTATTTACTTAAGCAATTACACAAGGTGAGCCATGAGTTTTAATCCCAATGTACTGTAAAGGGCTTCTCGTTAGGGTAATCCAAATGCTCCAAATCCAAATAGCTGGTTGTGATTTCAGGCTATGAAAAAAATGGTTTGGTCCCCTATTGTCTTTCTAGCACCTGGCTAACATTAGACTCCCATTTCTGAAACACATCCCAATTACTTTATATTGGAGTGGGGCAGATACTCATTTTCAGTCTCTTCACGGCAGATATATAGTCGCCAATCAAGGTTAATTGAAGATATACAAGTCTGCCAAAATGAGCTCATATAAAAAGCTCCAAATAAAATGAATGAGTTTAGCCTTGAGAAGAAGCTCTAGCCTGCCCTTCATGAATGAATCTGATTAGGAGCAAGTAAGTGACAGAAAAAGGGAACTTAACTATAGGTTTTTGGGAGGAATTCACAGGTTTCACTTTCAGTACATGTCCATATTCATGTTTATATAGTTTATTGTTTTGCAGATGATACACAGCACAGAATGAGGCTGACTTGTTTGAAGCCTGCACCTAAATACGTTTTAAATTCACAGTTTTATAGAAAAAAACAAGCTCACAATGAAAATGAATTCAATATTGATGTCAACTTATTCAGACATGTAAAATGAAAAGGATCTCGTCATCTTGCCCTGATGTAAACCGTCTGATTAAAGAAGGTCAAGTGTTTGACACAACTAATTAGAGTAATACAAACTTCACTGTAATTAAGACCTCTTTACAAATGTCAATCTTAATGAGATCTTCCACTCAGAGATAATTAATGTGTCCTAATTTTCCGTAGAAATAAACAGATTTTATTTTCAGTTTGCTGTTGTTATACAATAAATCAACACAGATCAGTTTAGTATTCACATGTTGTACGAGAATATGTCAGATAGAGCTTCAACAGGAGAACACAGACATGAAGTAAACACTAAAGGGAACAACAGAAGAAGAAGAAGAAGAAGAAGAAGAAGAAGAAGAAGAAGAAGAAGAAGAAGAAGTAAAAACTAAAGGGAACAACAGAAGAAGACAGACAGGAAGTAAACACTAAAGGGAACAACAGAAGAAGAAGAAGAAGAAGAAGAAGAAGAAGAAGAAGAAGAAGAAGAAGAAGAAGAAGAAGAAGAAGAAGTAAAAACTAAAGGGAACAACAGAAGAAGACAGACAGGAAGTAAACACTAAAGGGAACAGCAGAAGAAGAAGAAGAAGAAGAAGAAGAAGAAGAAGAAGAAGAAGAAGAAGAAGAAGAAGAAGAAGAAGAAGAAAAAGCTAAAGGGAACAACAGAAGAAGACAGACGGGAAGTAAACACTAAAGGGAACAGCAGAAGAAGACAGACATGAAGTAAACACTAAAGGGAACAACAGAAGAAGACAGACGGGAAGTAAACACTAAAGGGAACAACAGAAGAAGACAGACAGGAAGTAAACACTAAAGGGAACAGAAGAAGACAGACAGGAATTAAACACTAAAGGGAACAACAGAAGAAGACAGACATGAAGTAAGCACTAAAGGGAACAACAGAAGAAGACAGATGAGAAGTAAACACTAAAGGGAACAGCAGAAGAAGACAGACAGGAAGTAAACACTAAAGGGAACAACAGAAGAAGACAGACAGGAAGTAAACACTAAAGGGAACAGCAGAAGAAGACAGACAGGAAGTAAACACTAACAGGAATACGGAATTGGCTCTGTCAGTGTTTAAAGACTGGTTAATGGAGCATAAACCATGAACAGACTTGGACAGTTACAGAAAACCTTGATCAGTGCTGCCATTCATCTTAAGTTGCGTTGCTGTCGCCTCACTTGGTATTGAATATTTTCTTCTTAACCGAAGCTAAACAATCATTTTGAACTCATTGAAATCATTCCCAATAAATAGTGAGTCAAGTAGTTGGTTTATTCAGTCGCCTCGTTGCACCTGTTCTTTTACAGAATAGCTGTTTAACAAGAGTGCTAATTTCCCCTTCAGCAATAAGACGTTTATTTAACAAAAGCTCTCGAAGCCCATTAAGATAACTCCGACTCCCTGCTTAATAATGCTTTCTCCTCTCTGCCTCACCTTCATCTCCCCTCAACAGACATTTGTATTCTGGGCAAACTCTGTCCACTCAATACTGGCTGAGTTAAGAGCAGCCACACCGCAGAGATACCCTTGACATATTCATTATCATGAATACACATAATTGTCCACCTCAGGTACAACAGTGCTGGTAAACAATGATTATATTATTATTATAATTATAATGTGCTTTTAAATACATGCCGATATAGATAAGTGGTCAAATAAAGTGGTAAAGTGTTTTTAAATCAAGGAAAGGCAATCCCTTCTACCGGCACACGAAGGATTCTCGTACTAAAAAATACTTTTCACAGAAAGGATGATTTAATGAAACACCAGGCAGATCACTTTTCTGTCTCCAGTCCTCTGGTTGATTAGTTTCCTATTAGTGGACGAGGACTTCAGCAGGCATTGCTATAACAAGGATTTATTTTCAATCTGACTGTAATGGATCTCTGATCACATTGAACATGGTAATCATCCAAAACTCAGTGGAGTGGTGAAGTGATGAAGTATTACTGTAGTACAACCTGGAAGTTAGCATCACAAGGGCTCCCTCCACAATATGCCAAATGGGATTTTTACATTGCGGATTATTGCAGAAAATAATATCTGTGTAAAAGAAGCTTTTATTTTACTCCACCTTATGATTTTTGTATTAATCAGCTAAATTGCACAGTTAAAAAGGGTTTGGCTGCTGATGGTGATCTAAGTCCTAATTGGAAAAATATATATTGAAGGAAAATTAGCTGATGTGCTAAAATTATAGCATTTCCCATTGCATTTAAAATATGAAACAAAAAACATATCAAGATAACAAGCAGTAAAACGATAAGAGATTATAACTCAAACTGCCTGATCAAAGCTCATTGATAACTCAGATAAATTCACTGACCTCCCTACTTAAAACAAGCTTTTACGATACTCCACATATTAATACCACTTTATGATTTTTGAAGTAACAAGCTAACGTGAGGTTATAAAGGAACTACAGCACGGTCACATGACTTCACGTCACCACCGCTAAGCTAAAGGCAACGTGGTTAAGTGTTATTTCGACACTCGTTAGCAATCGACGATTTGAAATTCACCAGTGGGGTATTTCGTGGAATAAAAATCTCTTCATCTTGTGTTAACCACATACCTTATTTCAGTCTAAAAACCACAATCACATTGAAAAACACATTGACTTCCAGACCAGATACAGGAAGTGGTGACTAATGCTGACTCATTTCTGGGTTTAAGGACTTATTGCTGCTCCACTCAACAACATGGCTGTTTTCCCTGCCACAGATGGGCAGGATATCAAACAGGTGCAAACATCCAGCTGCTTCCACACAGAGTGTTTCATCCTCTGGGCCACTGTGAAGGCTTGTGTTTGTGCCGAGTATCTTCCAAGAGTCAACATGTGAGTCGTGTACCAGGTACTCCTGAGAGTGTGTGTTCAGTCAGAGTAAACAGAGTAGCTGTAGACCTGGCTCCATGTTTTTACACACAAACACACCGGGGGGCAGTCAGTGCCCGGAGTAATGAGCTGCATCCTAACGTCAATGTGTTCTCAACACAACTCTATTGCTCCATAAACACAAAGCGAGCAGCTGCTCAGTGCTATGCATAATAGTTATAAGTCCTCCTCGGCACACTCGTAGAATAAGATTCCTACGCCCGGGGAGAATGCAACCAGGCAAGAAGAATCACTTATTATCTCCAAACATGCACATCCACTCACTTGTAATCTTGATTTAATTTGCTGTGGAGCTTGGTGTGAACATCAGATTTCATTGCTAGCTGCTTAACAGGAGCCTAATAAAAGAGAGAGCTTTTGCACGTTTGGTTATTAAAAATCATTCTGGATAAAGATTGGACAAGTGTTATTGGATAAGAATCCTAATACTCTATTTATCCTGCAGGTAATTAGTATGGAAGAGGATTAGGGCCACACAAAAAGACATCTTTGGGGACGTGAAATGTGCACATTATACTAAAATATATAACAGGTTTATTCGTTGTATACAGTTGTGTATTAGTATTAATCAGTTTTGATGCTGAATTGCACAGTTACAGATGGGTTTGGCTGCTGATAGTGATCTAAGTCCTAATTGGAGAAAATATATATTGAAGGAAAATTAGCTGATCAGCTAAAATCATAGCTTTTCCATTGCATTTAATATATATATAAAAATAAAAAACATAACAAGATAAACAGGCAGTAAAACGATGAGAAACATGAAACTGGTTAAATTATAACTGCCTGACCAAAGCTGATCGATAGCTCACATGAATCCACTGACCTCACAGTCAATTTCACAGAGACTATTGCTTCAGGAAAAAACTGTTGTTCGCGGTTTACAAAAGTTTGAGTACCAACATTTTCAATTTAGCTGGATTGTATCTGTAAATAAGAATTCATTTCAAGTGCAGATATCTGAAACCACGACCTAAAACCAAACCATACTCCAAAAAAAGGGAAAAGTGACACATTTTTGGTGATTTTGGAGGAACTGACTGGAAACTTTGCAGGTTCATTCTGTTCCTTTTAACAGAAAGCTTTTCCAGGACGTATATTATATACTGTCCAGTCAGGTCTCAATATATCTAACACCCCAAAGAAAAGAGCTCACACTCTCCATTATCTGAGCAGGAAATCATGGCAGGAGACGGGTGTTGTGTTGCAGGCAGAGAGTGTGAACAGTAAATTGCAAGAACAAAATAATATGTATTGCAGCTCTTTTCATAGGTGGGTGTTTTTTGTTGTTGCTGTGTGTTAGGCTCGAGCACAAGTTCTAAAAGGTCCGATTGAACTAGGTTATTTTCGGAAACAACAACTGTATTTGTGCGTGTGACTCAGGTGGGTTTTCTGTTTAATTTCAGGTTCGAAATGTACCTATGACGGCTTCTAAAAGACAATCAATTGCTGCCTCTGCTCTGGAAATGACAACCATCTGTCTCTTATTCCCTGTTTACCCACACACATTACAAGTAATTCTACGTTGATCCAAACCAACCAGTGGCCACAATGTGAGAAGACCAACCTCAGAATCAAGGAGGACATTTGCAAGGAGTGTGAATGGAAAAACTGTTTGAGATAAATGGGGTTTATTGATGGTCTTACTGGGAAATATCTTAGAAACTGATAAAAAGCTGATGTGTGGTTCAGGCTGCGCAATAATTGTGTCTGTTACTATGGTTACTGGTCCAAATTACGCCATCAAAGCCATCAAGAGTGAAAAGCTACGTCTTATTAAGGCTTGTCGTACGATAATTGCAATTTCATAGGAAATACCGACTTCCAGGAACAACAAGGTTCACAAACTCTCGTATGATATTGGGTGATGCTGTCGGAAAATCATGAAAAAAGGAAAAACTAGAAAATCATTGTGTCATCATCATGGCAAACAAGAATGTAATTGGACCAAATATTTGGCAGAAATTGGGATTATTTATGGTAGCAGCTGATTATGAATGCAGATGGTGTATGATAGGGGTATTCAACACAAATTGAACGAGGTCCAGTTAGAGAAAATCTCCACATGTAAAGGTCCGGAACATCAAAATGTCTAACTTGCTTTATGAGTTAGTGTGAGATGTATTGAAGTAGCCTGTAGCTTTATCAACAACCGACTGCCAATCAAATAAAGAAAGTACAATTAAAAAACAACAATATTTATTGTCAATTAACATTGAACTATACAGATATACAATAAATACTGTGGATATGTGTAATGTTCCTCTCGGGCTGCATTTAAAAATAAAATAGAGAAAATAAATAAAATAGCTTTTGAAAATATGTGCATCTTAAAAGTGCTTCATTTTAGATACATGAAATAAAATGTAGCAGCAGCTTGAGTTTCTTTTTTTCTTTGTTAACCGTTTCACGTCATGACTTAACAGTTTCAGCCGATTATAGAACAATATCAGTCTTTCTTTACACATCATAACGATTGAACAGTTTTAAAGTTTCTCTTTCTTTCCCTCTTATATTCCAGACCGTGGTTCGCCTGTTAGTGAACTATGGTGTAGGACATCTGCAGATATCCACCGAATCCAAACTCACAGCTACCTCTACTTTTTAGAAGTAAAATGTACCATTGGTTTTCAGCTTGATAGGTCTTGGTGTGTTTGGTGTTTGTGCTTGAGTGCTGCCTTACCACCAGTCTCACTGTCATGGTAGTTTGGATCGAAGCCTCTCTCCAGCAGCTTCAACACTTTGTCCACCTGATTATGTTGGATGAGGTCCATGAACTTCCTCAGATTGGCCTGTGCAACCAGAGAAAAGAAAGAGCTATTACACTGAGAAGAAGGAACAAATGGTGGTGGGAGTGAGAGATGAAAAAAGGCAGGAAGACGAGAATAGAAGTTGCCAAATAAGAAAGGGTAGAGGGTCAAATATAAGTGAGACTGAAAAGTGTACATGTAACGGAATACATTGAGAAACTGAGGGAGACTTATGGGTGAAGATAGAGGAATAAAAGGCGAGTGAAAGCATGAAGCAGAGGAGGGCAAGGTGACAGGATTCAGAGCTGAGTTCGATGGCTGCTCCTTTCTGTTCCCGTCTGCTTTCTTTCCAGGCCACATGATAAAAATAGATAACAGAGCAGCTCCCCGAAGGAGAGCAGAAAACGAGGAATAAAGAGTGAGATAGCAGGAGAAAAGAATGGGAAGCAGAAATAAAAGAATAGACTGAGAAGAGAGGCACGTAATAAATGAGTAAAAAGGCAAGGACACGGGGTGGGAGAAGAATAACATACGAAGGGATGTCCTCTTCCCACCGTCCCATTGTGGTGCCCCAGATCCACGTGAATCAGCCAATACACAGGAGAAGATATTCATTTCTTATTATCTTTTTAGTTTCTAGCCTTGTACAGCTGTGTTGCACCCGTTCAGGGTCATTTTTGGGAGTATTTTAAAAGTGTTTGAATATGCAAGAACTGAAGAAAGTATTCCCAGTAGAACCTCAAAACAGGAAAGTAAAATTAAAATGCTCAAAACATCATTTTTGTCAGTGAGATGACTTATCATTGTACCTGGGTCTCAATAAAAGGCTTAATGATATCCTTTCTAAGTAACAGTGGTCAATTCTGAAATGCTTTTTAATATAGAAAAGGGGTTCTGAGAGATTGCACAACACTTTATGCAAACAGCAAACAATAAGTCAATGTATTTTCTGGAACTCTGACTTTGTTTCCAGTTTGTAATTCTGGGCATTGTTTAAAGCTAACATTGTCTTAGAAACTTAAAATTATCGGAAAATAGGTCAGGATTTATTTAACCAATAATATATGCCGAACCTTTTTTTTTTTATATCCTATCACTTCAAAGACATCCATGCTTAGAGGATCTTCATTGCTTTCTAGAGTTTCATATCATTGATATCAAGACAGCAGTAAGTCGAAACACCATTTGTCACAGACTGAAAACCCACTTCAATGCCCCTTGGCCAATACAACAAACCCCCAAACTCTCTAGGAAATGTAGCAATTAAACAAATTGGATTTATAGCGAAAGTACCAGCAGGATTCTTGCTTTTGAGTTTGTTTCTGGATGGTTGATTGCACGTATTGTAAATAGGTTTGGTTAAAAGGGTCAGTTAAATGGAATAAATGTAAGTATGTCAATAGCCTGGTCCCAGACTTCTTAATATCGCTGATCATGACAAAATACCAGCCCCCAAAGTGATAACGGCTAACATATCATCAGCAGATTAAATGACCGTTATCTGTTCTTAACAGAAGTATAGATCTTATAGTTGTCAGAGTAGACCGTTATCATCTATAGGTAAGCTGTATCAACGCAGGAAGGATAAAAAGTATTATGCGATGACCTCTAGTGGCCGTTATTAAGTATGACAGGAGCAAAGGAGAAATTAAGATACACTTTCAGATTTTAACCAAAACAAGGATGTCATTCTGAACTAACCCAAGTAGTTTATTGGCCTCAACCTTAACACATTGTTTTGTTTCAATGCACAGTTTTAATCAGAAACATTTCACTTTCACAACATGAAGGTATTCAAACATCTGAAGCATTTTGTTGGTAGAAATAACAACCTTGTTTAATTGAACTTAATAAGCTGATCAATTCTGAAATTGTTGTTGAAATACAGATGCAAAAACAAACTAAAGCTTGACTACTGATCCTTTGTATAGCCAATAGCAATCCACCAACTATTATAAGGTATTACAAGCTTAACATTTATTGTTTTTATTGGTTTAACACTTGTGGTTTTATACCTGAATTTCTTTTTATACCTGATGATCATTGTGTAATAGTTTAATGAAATCAGTGTCTGTTTAGATAACAGCCAAGATGAGTCACTGCCGGTTCAATATCTGGAAATGTCAGGGGTTCACGTACATGGCCCTGCGTTCCAAAGCAATGTTTTATTTAATCTAGCTGATATGTCCTCTGTGTGTGTGTGTGTATATGTGTGTGTGTGTGTGTGTGTGTGTGTCTGCAGGCCTAGTGAATAAGAGTCTGTAGGACGAAGCTTCCACTCTCTCTCCTCTTCTCTCCCTCTACCTCTCTCTTTCTGCTGAAACAGGTTGAGAGGATGGCTGTTGATTGGCAGTCTCAGCGTGAGTTTGAGCCAACCACTGAGCTCCAGACTGCAAAGCACAGACATTTAGCTCAAAAAAGCTGGGTCAGGCCAAAACAAATAAGAAAGAAAGGACTCAGCGTCAGAAGTTGGACTTTTGGCTTCTGCTCGTGTTCGCCATCTCACCGCTCCACATTCATAACAACTTATTTGCCCTTTTCATTTTTCGTTTTGCAGTCCTCTCTGTAGATTTAGAGCAGCTGTCAGACAGTTTCCCAGTGAGCCGCTGACAGAGAGCTGCCAGAGTCACTTATGCTTTGGCTGCAGGATTACAGCAGCCATGGGACAGGAGCCCAGAACTAGCCTTACACAACGAAGAGGAGGCTAATAATCTTCTGTTCACTGTAGAGATGTACTTCATGTGGGAGAAACAGAGCAAAGGGAGGAGCCTTCTGTCGGGGCTGGCAGGAAAAAGAGACACTTCTTCTGAGCAGCCTTACATATATCATCAAAGAGGAACAGAAAACTGAAAATAAGCCCAAATTGGCAGGTAAGCTACACTGAGCTTGCAGTGTTTTCCCACCCATCACACACTTCAAGCTGCCAAGAATGAAGGCAAACAGACACAAACTGCCTCTTTTCCCCAATCATCCAAAGAAGCTGCTTAATATTTAAAGGTGACCTACCATGCAAAATGCACTTTTGTACGTCTTTGATACATGAATATGTGTCCCCGGTGTTCCAGGGAACTCACCAAGTGTCAGAAAACACAACCCTCTCTATTTCCCTCCATACCCAAATCTCTTAAAAAGGGGCTGCAACGGATCTGATACAGACTGATCCAGATTTGAACACTTCTATGACGTCACAGAAGTGGCGCTACGGCTATTGGGCCAACTCCACCAATCAGGAGGAGACAGCCACGGACATTGCCGTTGGAAAGCGCTGGAGACGCTGTAGTACATATACCAAGCCTCTAGGTGGTGCTGTTCTCACAGAATCAGCCCATGCAAAGACAGTGTTAAATTGAGCGAAATGAGGAATGGCTAAAATGCATGATCTGTTTGGTATTTTGAAAAATAAAAAGTATAAATATGCCTTATATAGGTATGGTCCTACACTATATTATTCAAATATAGCATGATAGATCCGCAATCTGTGCGTTTTATTACATTTTTGCACCTCCAGTGTGAAAAGTTATTACTGTGGAGGTTTAACAATGCAATTCCCAGTCAGGCAGATGTGGGCGGCACTGTGACATCCTTTTCTTTCATTTCAATGTCTCCGCTGCTCATGCTCTCTCGACTTTTTCCCTTAACAGTGTGGAGAGAGGCAGAGTCTATAGCTTAGATAAGAAAAGATAGAATAAGATAAGACAGGATAAGAAAAGATAAATCCCCATTGGGAAATTCAGAGCCTCCGCACAACTTCTGTTAGCGATATTCAGTTTTTATGCTCCGTAGTATAAACGTAAATGAAATCCCTGAAAAGTGGCTTGAATTGAATCAAATCTTCTTCTAATTTGTTTTAAATTCAGGATTGCATTGCTTCTTGTCGCAGATGATGTGGTTCTGTTGGATTCAGCACTCGTTGGGTCGGTTCGAGGATCAGCACTAAATCTAAATCTGAGGACATGGTTGTTAAGATCTCTGTTACACATGGCACACGGTAGAAACAACCCCAAAACTGACCGTGACTGACAGGGAGACAGGAACAACAAACAATGAACTGACAGGGGAACACAGGGAAAGACTAAATACAGAGAGGGGTAATCACGGGACGAGAAACAGCTGGGCAAGGGAGGCAGAAACACAAGGGCAACAGGTGAGCACAATGAGACAATCAGACACAGGAGGAAAACAAGAGACAGGGAGAACAGAACAGCAAAACAAAACCCATTACCAGACAGACAACACTACAACCGTGACATAACACCAAGATCGTGACAATGGTTCCCAGCAGGAAAGAGATGGACTGTCCTCTCCGAGTTGGGAATGAGTTCTAACCCCATGAAGGAGTTCAAGTCTTGTATTTGAGTGAGTGGAGCGTGAGATGGGCCGGAGAAAGCTGAGCCAGAAGGTAAAGCTCTCAATCTCGCGGTCCGTCTTCATCCCTACTCTCACTTATGTTCATGAAGTTTGGGTCATGACCGAAAGAACAAGAAGAAGTTCAGTCATCCGGGAGGTCTCTACTACGACTCCGGATAAGCGGTTGACGACGGATTTAAACGCCCTTTTATTTTTCATTTATTTTGCACCTTATCTCAATGCTTTTTATGTTTTGTGCTGATCGCTCTGAACTGCCTTGTTGATGAAGTGTCCAGTAAACAGTGTCATAGATTACTTGTAATACCTTTGGCATTTTTCTTTTCTTTTAAATTTTACTGTCTAAGATCGCCAACATTGTCTGTAAACAGATTTGATATTGTATAATACAAGCTTTTTGTTTGAGATGGAAAAAACATGTCTAGGTAAAGTGGTGTCTTTGCAAAAGCTGGCACTCATTGTGTGATGAGTCATTTGTCATTAGTCTCTGAGAACTTGCTTTTAAAGGAACTACACACACTGGCCACAAACAAGATTAAAGGTTCACTACTTGGTGAGTTTTCTTCACTAAAGGATCAAACTCTTACCTTTGTGTGAAGTTTGGCAATTTGTTTCTCGTCCACATCGGGTTGCTTGTAGACTCTGCTCTTGTAGCGGAACTGTTGAGCAAACAGCAACTTATTAATAAAATAAATATGGGTCCAACAGAGATTACAATAAGGCTGATTATTTTACTCCTCTGGGTGCGTGTTGAAAGATATTTTCCATACATATTGAGGATTGCTAGGGGATCAACATGTGTCCTCTTCATGGCACATTCATTTATTTTACTACCCTCAATGACTTTCCATCTTTGAGGGTGTTTGGGGAATGTATAATGAAAAGATATTTCGTTTGTCAATATTTGATGGATCATTTCACTTATTTTATATTTTAACATGACTTTAACGGCTTTCCCGCAGGTAGGGATCCAGAATTGTTCGTCCTTCAGAAAGCTTTCACTTTTTAAAACCAACAGACCTGAATATTAACCGATGAAAAACACAAATCAATTTTAGATAAATAAAACAAAACAGTGTTTGCCAAGTGGACACCGGATAAAGAGCTACATTTTGCTTAGAGGGAACTTTGGGATTTTCGCAGACCATTGACATGAACAAAAGCTATATGGCTCACTGCAGGAGAGGGGAAACCGCAAAAAGGTCCCCTTTGGAAATGAAGTACCAGATCCAACATAGGTTTAGATCATTTTAAGACGCTTTAGGTTACAAGATATATCTACCTCTAATACAAGCTATATTTACACTCAACTGATATATTGACTTAATTCATATCAGATTATTAAGTGAGAGACTAATCATTATTTTGAGAAATGGAACAAATCCTGGTGTACAATCAAATAATATTGACATGAGTTTGGACATATGTATTAATTAGGGATGCACCGAATATTCGGCCGCCGAAAATTATCGGCCGAAAATGGTTAAAAAGGCTCTTTCGGCCGAAAGGGTTTTAGCACCGAAAAAATATCACCGAATGTCAGAGAACAGGGTTACGTTGGTAAGCTAACGTGTGGTTGTGATGACGTAATCAAAACGCGGCGACAAGCACGGCGCGCGACCATGCTCGCGGCTGGCTCACAGCCAACATGTCTGCCGCTTGGAGAGATTTAAAAATATCAGAGAAAGAGGCGCGGATTGCGATTTGTAAAATGTGTTCAGCTGACATTTCTCGAGGGGGTGTAACTGCAAAGACTTTCACCACTTCGGGATTACTCCACCACTTGAAATCCAAACACCCGGACAAATATGCGAAGTATGATCAAATCACAAGCACTGACAGCGAGAGACTGTTCAGCGCTGCCTCTCATGTGCTTGATGAGAAGAGGAACAGACTTATGGCTGATAAAGCAGAGAAGCTACTGTTCATTAAAAAGAACCTCCCACTTTTCCTTCATAAGTAGACAAGGCTGGTTTATCTTAAGCTTATCTAGTTCTACATGTCTACTACTCTATACCCACTTTCCTGAACAATTTTCATTGTGAGTTATAATTCACCATCTCAGGTTATCATTAGGGGGAAATGACAGCAGCACAGTGCTCAATATATTGTACTTTCGGTATCTAAATGATACTATGTCGTTTACATTGCCCATGAGGACAGACCACCTTATTTGCAGATTCTTGAAATTGTAATTTAATTTGTAATTGATTGTGGATTTTGTATCCAGTTTTCACTTTATGTATCTTTATACAATGTTTACTACTTTGCTTATGAGGACAGACAGCCTTATTTACAGAGTCTTGAAATTCAATTGTAATTTCATTTGTAAATAGTTACATTCATGTGGATTTATCCAGTTTGCACATTTGTATGCATGCACTTATAGGTGCATTTGTTGTTGTTTAAGGCCTGGCTGTTACAGTCTTTATTTACACTATTTAGTTGTGGGCCTACTGGCCTAGATGTTTATGTAGTTTTAAAGCACCTTGGCTTTGTTCTGAATGCACTTTGTTGTAGTTATCCTACAGAGAAAAGAAAATGGACTTGACATGGAATTAATTTACTGTATGCATTCAAAAGTGCTGAATAAATGTTTTATGGACCCATACTAGTGATTATTATTTAAGTTAAGTTTTGCCATAATCATGTCTTTTTCCATAATCAGGCAGCTGAACAACATTGGTAAAAAATGTATACATTATATATATTTCTATTAATCATTTTCGGCCTTTCGGCATTCGGTTTTCGGCCAACTGTTTCCTATTTTCGGTATCGGTTTCGGCCAAGAATTTCCCATTCGGTGCACCCCTAGTATTAATGTATGTAAAGTAGTTTATGCAACAAGTCACTTTGCATTTTTGAGTATATTTGATTCTTTCACTACTAACTTGAGGAATAATCCAACTGGTCAATAGTTTACCTCCAGGGATGAGACCCCCTTGGTGATTGGCTGAGGGTACTCTCTGAAAACGCGCTCTTCTTCCAGGAACTTCCCGTCCCTCCCATTGCTGGCCGGCTGGAAAAGCCCATAGTTGAGCACGTCTTTGAGGCTCTGATTCAGCGTGCACAGGATCCGCTGCTTTGCAACCCAAACGGTCGCATCCGGGTTGAACCGCATGCATTTCTGAATAGGAGAAAGGATGGAAAGACAAATTGATCAAACGGAAATGGCTTGAGTGTTGGCTGACAGTCTGTACAGTCACCACAAAGGAAAGAAAAATACTTAATTGGGAACTGGACTTTCAGACTGTGATTGACGGATACAAATGGTTGGGTTGTAAGAGCAAATAATGGATCCTGTAAGTCAATATATTGACTTACTATCTCAATATATTGACTTATATATATATTTTTTTATTATGTATTATGTCAATTATGTCAAATCCAGAATAAGGCACATACACATCAATGTTCATCATATAAGCGGTACAGGTTCATATCAAGGTACACAAATTAACCATCAACCAGTTGTTAATCAACATGCATATTAGCAGTATATTGGCTCTTTATTAGTCATTATAAAACACTTATTAATGCCTTATTCTACTATATGCATGTTAATTAACAACTAGTTGATTGTGAATGTGTGTACCTTAATATGAAGTTGTATCGCTTATATGATGAACATTTATGTGTATGTGCCTTATTCTGTAATTTACATAATTGTTTCAAAAAAATATATATATATAACTCAATATATTGAGATAGCTAACTCAATATATTGAGATAGCTAAGTCAATATATTGAGATAGCTAAGTCAATATATTGAGATAGTAAGTCAATATATTGACTTACAGGATTTTTTTTTATTTTCCCGTGGCGCAAACAGGCTTCCATAGTAGTTCAGAGGGATTGAAATTGGTGCTTTAATAACACAAACCCTGTCCCAGTTACTACAAATAAACCACGTAACCCTGCCAAGCCTTTTGATTGTTTATTGTCACCGTGCAACATGCTGAACAGGGCCACTGCGCTCACTGAGGATGTAATTGACACGACCCCTTGCGCCCCCTTGTCCTTCCCAATCCAATCCTGTCTGCAGGGAAAAAACACACAATGCAGAATTTCTGTCCCCGGTCTGATTCAGCGAGGATTATGGGCTCTGTGCCGTGGCATTTGGGAAGTGTGTGTTCGTGTTTACAGCAGGACGCGCTGCTCAGCCGGTGATAGCAGTCCTGCGTCGGTGATAAAGGCTGAAGGGATGAGCCGTCTGTGAACTCTTCGTAATCCTCCCGCCTGGCGACGAGTGGCACAGGAGGGGAGAGGAAGGGAGGATGAAGGTTGAAGGTATACAGAAGCAGATGTCTGGCATCTGGCAGGGCTGTTCAGACTGATAGGGTCTTCCTGCTGGTTTATAACAGTGGCACATTTCCATAAGCTGCAGCTCAACTTATATAATGTGTATGACGTTTTTTTTGTATTAGTCAATTTATTGAACATGTCAGAAACAAAAGAAACAACAATAATAATTCTAATAATAATTACAACAAAGAAAAGCACAAAAAAAAAAGAGAAATTAAATAGAAATGATCAAATAGTCTCCGTCATGTTCAACGGGGGCAAGAAGAAGCTTATAAACGTTTCTGGTCCCCCTCAAGCGTACATTTATCTTGAAAATAAAACATTAGGTCATCATCATCAGCATCTGTGATATTGGATTCATTGTTTTAAACAGATACATTTCTTTGTACAAAACAACCAAAAATAAATAACTTTTGACAAGAAATAACAAGCATGAGTTCACAGGTCCTGCTCAGAACCATTCAGGATTTGGTTTCTAAATAATAGTTTTAGCTTAGATAAAGTTGCACAGTATTTCAGCTCATCATTACAGTTATTCCACGGATCAACACCTTTTGTTTTGATGCAATGAAGTTTGGGAATTTGTTCGTAAGTTTGCAAAGTACTGGAGTCAAATTGAAATAGAGTAGAGGCTATGATAATGGCACATGTGTGCAGAGGGATCAAAGATGACTCCAACCCAAGACCCAAGGGAGCACCTGCAAAGGTCTTTGGTATTATTTGTAAAGTTTGTTATCAATAGAGCGTGAACACATGACCTATGAGCAATTTCTTATGGGAATAAGACCTAGGAAGAACCATCTTAGGTCTGAACTTTCCTGGTACATTTGTCCAGTTTAACCATTGAGTTTATTTTCCATTGTGATAAAACACATCTCTGTTGAAATTGTCCAGTTGTGGGCGATTTAATGTAAACTTTAAGCAATTAGCTGTTAGCATACGGCAGAAAGGTTTTACTTGGCTAATGCTAATACAGGTTGTACTGAACTACACTACGATATGTTTAAGCTATTTTCAAATTTGATATTCAATATTGTGTTTGGTGACAAACTTAAATAGATACTGAGTTGTACTAACAGTGATTCAAAATAGAGATTACAAAGAACAGTGACCTGTTTATCTCTTAACTTCTTAATTTTAACACATTATTACAAATACTAATTCCAAGATCTTTTTTGTAATCAAAGCAAATATTTAAATAACATAAAATAAATTATTTCCTGATAACATGAATTGTGTGTTTTTAATGCAAATAACCACTATGGATGATAAAAACAACGGAAAAGAGAAACATTACGAACTTCGTGACATTACACACTTACTTTGGGACAGTCCAAACTTATTTCTGGGACAGTTTCAGGACTTTGGTAAAATAAATAAGTCTGAAGCCCTGCATTTCTAAATTCTGTCCTACTTCTTGGATACCATAGGTCAGTGACCACCAACTGGCGGTCCGCGGAGCACATCCGGCCCGCCAGACATTCTCATCCGGCCCGCACGACGGGGGTGACTGTGGCGTTGGCGGAGTGGTTACTGCGTTCGCCCCCCACCCTTTTTTTTTTACAACGTCTCGTGAGTAAGGTGCAGCACCGGAGTCCAACAGAGAGGCAGCAGCTGCGGGACAGTAGACTGCGTACTGCGAAACCTTCCCTGCCTTGAAGAAGAAGTGATCCTTGTTGTGAAGAGTCTGCTTTGTGCGCTCCGTACCACAGCAGTATGCCCGCTGCGACAGAGTCCAACAGAGAGGCAGGAGCGGCGGGACAGTAGCCTAGAAGCAGGGTTGGGTTGTAACCATACTGTATATATAAAGGTTGTAACGGAATATGTAACGGCGTTACGTGTCTGTGAGCGAGAGAGATGGTGTCTGTGAGGCCCCGCCCCCGCACGCAAATGAGAGAGAGATCTCTTTTAAAATATATTGAAAGTTAGAAACGGAGATGGTTAGATAAAATGTGCAAGATAACGTTTATGTAGCATTTATTTATTGTCGAAATTATGACATTTCATAACGGGATCAAATCAAAGTGAATGGCCTGCTGCTGCTGAATGCATGGGGCAAGTGACTGGAAACAGTTTTAAAAGTTATTACATCGTTTCAGATAGATTTCAAAGCACCAAGGACACCTTACAATTCATAACATATTCCAAGGAAAGGTTTTAAGACAGTACAAAGAATGCAGTCCGGGTGATGTTTTTTATGTGGGGTGCAGATGAGAGGGAGCTGTCCAGAATGACACCAAGATGTTGTGTTTGAGTTCTTGATAAGCCATTAAAACAGTAAAATAAGG
>NC_136904.1:6839036-6881536 GCF_949606895.1 Notothenia rossii | reverse complement strand
ACATAACATAAACTACGCTTCACTATCTGCTTCTGAAGTGCTGGAAGTAAGGATGTAAAATATATCAATACAAGAAGAATAGCAATAGTATGTAATATGAAACTCTGTTACACAAAACAATGACACTGCTATTGGCAAATGTTGGTCATTTTGGACGTTACAGTGACTGTGATGATTGCAAATCCCACTGATTGCATTTAAACGTTGTTATTCAGCAGTTTATACTTTGAAAATATTCCACAAATGTGTTTTTTTGTTTCATATTGCAAGATTCACGCCAACAGCCTTATAGCTGGGAGGCAGATTCTCTAGTTTCTACAATTATGCTCATAAACTAACAACAGTGTTTCTTATTCCAACTTCACACAAGAACATGAGTTGAAAAAATCCTTATCCTGGGGCAAACTGGATGCATGGATGTTTTTCAGACACACGCTTTGTGAGTATATGAGGTCTGGGTCTGATAATAACATTTATTATGCATCATTTGCCTTCTGCTATCCATCTACCTGACATTCATTTACATACTAATGGGAAGTGTGGGAACAATTATAACATCTTTCATCAGTCATGTCCTTTTTTCCTCAGGGCTTACACACGTTTGTTATCCTCTCACCTGTTATACCCTGCACCAACATATGATACATATGGTGGTCCATGTTTTATAATGTTCAGTATTGAGCCATGCAACACCTACACAAGTGAGTTGGCTGATCTACATAACCCTGTTGCAACCCTACATGATTAACTATCAGACGTTTCCCTGAGTAAAGACTCACATATAAAACCCCCTCCCCTTTAAATGGACATCCTCACCTACGCACTATGTCTATATATCAACCCCCCACAATATATATGTCGCCCACTCACACACATGTTATTAGGGGAAAGGACGCGTCGTAAATGTTGGTCATTTAGGTTCAGTTGAATTTGAGATAAGTGAGATTACTTTAAGAAGACTTTTCACAGAAGAGGCAGCTTTTAGCATGTTTCAGAGGAACATAATAATTACTGCTCTCTGGGGCATCCATTTGTGCAAAAGGTGAAGCACATGTCTTCCACATATTCACTTAGCTATGTCTTACTAGAGTGTAGATTATTTGTCATTAAGAACAGAATGTATAAGTGTACATTATGTGTTGTTCTAGTCAGAATACATTTGGTTCATCCTAGGGGAAAGTGGGTTATTTCCATTTAGCATGAAGAAAAATGAAGAACAACAATTCATGAAAGCAGAGGAAGTAAGAATGTATACAATAATTAAATATTTATTTTAAAAAAGGAATTTCATAATTGTGTATATGTATAGAGATGTCCCGATCCGATCACGTGATCGGGGATCGGAGCCGATCACGTGATTTTCAAAAGATCGGAATCGGGAGAAAAAAAATCGGGGATCGGGATTTAAAAAAAAAAAAAATGTTTTAAATACTTTTTTTTAAATGTTGTATTCAATGTTACAAAACAAAAATGACCATGTTCAAGTCTTAAAGTCATCCTGAGGCCTTAGTTTTGGTTTCAAATGACACAACATCATGTATGTGTTGCTTCTTTGGGGCTTGTTTTCATAGACCTGGTTATTTCTCTCAAATCTGGCAACAGAGTGGGCGCAGTGTCTAATTGTAGCAGTAAGCTAACGAGTACTGATAAGCTTTATTTTGTTTTGATCCAATGCTGCACAACTGAACTGATCCAATGCTGCTGTGAAAGAAAGAAGCTATATCCATGTTGGATAGAATATCCAATTTAAATAAAAAAATAACCTTAAGGTTAACTTGAATGCTTTTTTTCTCTTAATGCATTGCATAAAGATCGGATCGGGAAAAATCGGTATCGGCAAATTGTCAAAATCAAATGATCGGAATCGGATCGGGAGCAAAAAAAGGTGTAAAAAATATGTTTTTTTTTTTTTAATTCGTTTTACTTAATTGGACCATTTCTTTTATTTCACAATTATATTTGATTGCTTTTTCATACATTGTTGGAGGAGACTTCAGATTCTCATTTCAAATACAGCCTTTAAATATTTGAATCTTAGATAATATTCTTACAGAAGTGATAAGGACGTGTTAAGAAAAGTATAAGCATACAACTAGATGAAGCCTTTGGCATATTATTCTGGGATTTATTTAAAATAAAAATGCAAATGGTGTGCAAACCGTGGCCTGTGCACTTCATCATGTTTCCTTATATGTAGCATTGCATGTTTCAAGATTTAGTACTTAGTCGGTCTATTATATAATCATCTAACTTATTTTGGATATGTTATATTGTGAATTCTCTAGAATCCCTATGGATATACATTTCTACTGTTGATACATTTACTGCTTATGTTTAATTGTATGTTTAACTCAAGGCCTCGTTAAACGTGCTGCTGTAACAAAACCAGTTGGGATCAACACAGTATATCTAATCTGATCTAATGTGTTATATTCAATGAGAAGGCCTCAGGACAACATGTCTCTGAGGGTTTTGAAATGAAAATGTGGGTGTTTTACCCGAAGTGTGTACATGCAATAGCTCTTACAGTATACTTGTAAGCTTGTTATAGGTGCAGTGAGCTGAGAGTGATTTACTGGAAAGCCCTTTCACATCTTGAAAATCCTCTGTTTACACTCACATTCCACTTTTCCTTCATTTTCTAAAACACACATGTGTTTTTAATGCATACTGAAACAGGTTGTATAAGCCACCTCTGAAATGCTCCAGAGGACACAGTGCCTCTCCAACACTACTCCAACTCTGATAAACACTACACCGTGTTGTGCTCGAGTGTATAGTGTACTAGCTTAGAATACATAGGATGTCAATACACCGTGATTAATCCTCCAGAAGAAGCTTGGGAATTCAATACTCAGATGTCAAGTTGGAGAACAAAAATGGAATTCAAATTAAGACTCTTTCGCTGGCTGTGGCTCACAGGGAAATGGGACTCAGTTTGATCCGCACTTCATTGTCAGTTGTGTTGTCCATGATGTAATTTTTATCATCTAACAACTATACACTCAATATTTATTGCATGTCTGTCTTTCTCCGAGGTTTCGAAAATGTTCCGGTTTATTATGTTTTTCCTTGTTAAAAAGAGGTTTCTCAGGAGAAACGTAGAAACGGTAAAGCTCCCTGAGACAATTGTGTAATTTGTGATATTGGGCAATCAAAATGTATTTGATTTTCCCTTGGACAAGATATTTGACCCCAAATTTCTCATGTATGGATGTTTACTGGATGGAGGTAAGACACTGGGGTTAAAGCATCAGGATATCAAATCATTCTCCAACGAAGAACAACACAGGAAATATTTCCTGCCAAAGCAATAACCTTGTACGACATGTAACCTTTGCAGAGAACTCCTGTCTCCATAGTTTCTTACGTTTCTTTTTTACCGGATTTAACTATTTGTTTTCTGGCCTCAATAACCCTGAAAATGTTTTACATGCTACATATCTTTCAATTGTTATTTACATATTTAATGTTAGTTTAATTTCATGTGGAATGTCTTCTTCTCATGCTGCTGTAACAAAAAAAGTGGGATTTAAACAGTACATCTAATCCAATCCAATTAATCTAATCAGATCGCTAAATGATATTCAAAAACTGCCATTTTGGATCATGGAAATGTTAGAGATGGATTTCACATCCTCAATAATCCTAAAAACCACTCCAGAAATATCCAAATCAGCCAAGCCATTTTTTAACTATTGTCTTTATGGGCTATAATGCTTTTTAATACTAATTATAATGAATTCTAATGGTGCGAATTGCCCAACATATTAAGTTATTATCCAGTTGTTTATATGTGCTTGGGAACCATACAATTATTTTTCTAACATAACACTTTGGGGTACTGTTCATCATGGCCTTTGACCCCTAACCCATCACAGTCCCCCTGCTTCCACTCGTACTGCTATCGATTTCATTTTTACTTTATTATTTGCCCGTTTGTTTGTTTGTTTGTTTGTTTGTGTGTTCACCATGTAAAGCGGCCTTGGGTCCCTTGAAAGGCGCTATACAAATGTAATCTAATATTATTATTTAGTGGGAATGCTGAGTAAGCATAAATATCCACTTTTGGACCTTAGCTCCTTCCAAATTTTTCAACCCACAAACTCTGTTCGAAAATCAAAACGTTCAGCTCATTTAGGGCATTTGCGGCATTACTCCTGACATTCATAACGTTCATAATTCCAGAGATATATCCCATAATTCACAAATGTTTTAACATGGGAGTCAATGGAGAAATTCTTCAGCCTTGAACAATATTTATGCAACTTCAACTGCTAACTGCGCCTTCATACTTTCACTCAGAAACCTCATTCCAACTTTCAAATGTTACACATCCTTCTGACATTATTATTATTATTACTCAACATTTCCCGGTTCACATTTCTAGACCAATGACCCCCTCACGTGTCTGTGTTTCTCACCGACTGCTGCAGGTCGGGGATGAGGATGCGGACGACCAGCGAGTTGGTGCTGATGTCGTCCATGCGGCTCTGCGATTGCTCGGCCGTGGCCTTTATTGTCTCGTAGATGGTTTCTTCTCGGGAGCTGTCGGAGGCGCAGTCGTCGGAGTAGTCTGAACAGCTTTGAGCCATTTCATCCTCGCTGGAGGTGGGGCTCCGGGGCATAGTCAGCAGCCCCGGAGAATTCAGCTGGGAAACATGAGGGAGAGGAGAAGAGGAGAAGAGGTCAGACTCACATAAACCTGTTCATTAGAAACTATAAGAATCCCCCCTGCTCCCATTAGTTCAGGGGTGTCCACACTTTTTTCACAGAGGGCCACATACAGAAAAATATACGAAGAGCTGGGCCACTCACTCGAGGTATACTGCCTCGTAAGTTCAGTTATAAGTTAGCAAAATCAATCAAATGTAGGTAAATGATGCTCGTGAGTGTTGGCAGCTCATGCCTTGAAACAGAAGCTTCAGATTGATTATAACAAGGAGAAATAGGAAGGGTGTATTTCAAGCTTGTTACGTAAATAAGTCATTGGGCTTTTTTCTTATCAACTAGGAAAACCCCACAGGAATCATCTTCAATCTTGTTGAACTAATATTAACTTATACAGTACGACAAAACAAGCTGAGTTGAGAGCGGAAAGAAAAGCAGGAAAATAGCCTTCCTTTGAGTTATTTAATGACATCGTTTTTGGTCAGAGACATCACACTTTATTGCAAAATAGAAACTAGTAAAACACAGAAGAAAATTGGGTGTTACATTAACCCTCATATTGTCTTACTCCCCCCCCCCCCCCCTTACTTTGGTGTTCGTGGTCAAATTTGACCGGTCCTGTTTGAACTGCTATTACATTAACACAAAAAACATGAATCATCGCCACATTTCTTTGAACACCCTTTCAAACTGTACATATTGTATCAGACTACTGGTATACATGAACAACTGCAGTAAATATACAAAGAATAGACACTGAACATGTATTACGTGTGCCAGGTGTGATCCATGTGGGGGGAGGACGCATCTAGAGTGTGTGTGTGTGTGTGTGTGTGTGTGTGTGTGTGTGTGTGTGTGTGTGTGTGTGTGTGTGTTTGTGTGTTTATCTGATCTGGATGGTTACTCATTCCTTTTCTTTATGGCGGTCATTTCTGACCGGGAACACCATGGGTTTTACAAAGTTCACTACATGATCCAAAATTCAATGAAAGTGGTGATCAGCAATTGTATATGTTCAACTGTCTACTGTGAAGGATATCATAAAGCCTTAATGCAATCGAATGTAAAACAAAAAAGTTATGACTGATGAAAGTAGTAAATCCCAGTAAGACCCGAAGACAACAGGATGGTTAATTTATTAAATGAATGGTAATAGTTTGACCTGTAGTGAATTTCTTGTTTCTGGTTTATCTTGTCTTGTGACTTTGATGCATTCTTTTTTGAAAAGTGCTAAAAAAATAAAGCTTTATTATTATTATTTATTTAGTATTTTTGCATTATTATTATTTTTTGTTAATCAAGTATTTTTAGTTTTCAAAAGTCGCAGTTAAGCTTTTTATGTTGGGATAAAAAATAAAGCAAAAATTATCTAAAGTAGTAGAGATAACAGAAACAGAGAAAAATGTAATTGTTTGTTTACATTGTTCTAAAAATATTAGATATAATGTTAATCATCGTCACATCTTCTTTTGCTTCATTGGGGGAACTGTGTGTGAGAGAAAATATCATCAAAAGACTAAAGGCTGTACTTAAAATGTTAACAGGTCAGGTGACCGCACTCTATTAATCTGAGGCGTCAACATGATTTATGGATCGGAAAATTAATAGCCTCGCAAATCATATTCATCGCAGCTTGTGGCCATGAGGGACCTGGATAGAGCCAAGATATTTATAAAATAACCTGATTATCCTATGAGTTGTATCTTAAAGAGGCTTTTCTGCTCATTTCAGGTTCATAGTATGTGTCTCTACTTTAAAGAGTTCTCTCCTGCTGATGTTCAGGTGTATATCAGTATGTAGTGTCTCTACTTTAAAGAGTCCTCTCCTGCTGATGTTCAGGTGTATATCAGTATGTAGTGTCACTACTTTAATGAGTCCTCTACTGTTGATGTTCAGGTGTATATCAGTATGTAGTGTCTCTACTTTAAAGAGTCCTCTCTTGCTGATGTTCAGCTGTATATCAGTATGTAGTGTCTCTACTTTAAAGAGTCCTCCCCTGCTGATGTCCAGGTGTATATCAGTATGTAGTGTCTCTACTTTAAAGAGTCCTCTCCTGCTGATGTCCAGGTGTATATCAGTATGTAGTGTCTCTACTTTAAAGAGTCCTCTCCTGCTGATGTTCAGGTGTATATCAGTATGTAGTGTCTCTACTTTAAAGAGTCCTCTCCTGCTGATGTTCAGGTGTATATCAGTATGTAGTGTCACTACTTTAATGAGTCCTCTACTGTTGATGTTCAGGTGTATATCAGTATGTAGTGTCTCTACTTTAAAGAGTCCTCTCTTGCTGATGTTCAGCTGTATATCAGTATGTAGTGTCTCTACTTTAAAGAGTCCTCTCCTGCTGATGTTCAGGTGTGTATCAGTATGTAGTGTCTCTACTTTAAAGAGTCCTCTCCTGCTGATGTTCAGCTGTATATCAGTATGTAGTGTCACTACTTTAATGAGTCCTCTACTGTTGATGTTCAGGTGTATATCAGTATGTAGTGTCTCTACTTTAAAGAGTCCTCTCCTGCTGATGTCCAGGTGTATATCAGTATGTAGTGTCTCTACTTTAAAGAGTCCTCTCCTGCTGATGTTCAGGTGTATATCAGTATGTAGTGTCTCTACTTTAAAGAGTCCTCTCCTGCTGATGTTCAGGTATATATCAGTATGTAGTGTCTCTACTTTAAAGAGTCCTCTCTTGCTGATGTTCAGCTGTATATCAGTATGTAGTGTCTCTACTTTAAAGAGTCCTCCCCTGCTGATGTCCAGGTGTATATCAGTATGTAGTGTCTCTACTTTAAAGAGTCCTCTCCTGCTGATGTCCAGGTGTATATCAGTATGTAGTGTCTCTACTTTAATGAGTCCTCTACTGTTGATGTTCAGGTGTATATCAGTATGTAGTGTCACTACTTTAATGAGTCCTCTACTGCTGATGTTCAGGTGTATATCAGTATGTAGTGTCACTACTTTAAAGAGTCCTCTCCTGCTGATGTTCAAGTGTATATCAGTATGTAGTGTCTCTACTTTAAAGACTCCTCTCCTGCTGATGTTCAGGTGTATATCAGTATGTAGTGTCTCTACTTTAAATATTCCTCTCCTGCTGATGTTCAGGTGTATATCAGTATGTAGTGTCTCTACTTTAAAGAGTCCTCTCCTGCTGATGTTCAGGTGTATATCAGTATGTAGTGTCTCTACTTTAAAGAGTCCTCTCCTGCTGATGTTCAGGTGTATATCAGAATGTAGTGTCTCTACTTTAAAGAGTCCTCTCCTGCTGATGTTCAGGTGTATATCAGTATGTAGTGTCTCTACTTTAAAGAGTCCTCTCCTGCTGATGTTCAGGTGTATATCAGAATGTAGTGTCTCTACTTTAAAGAGTCCTCTCCTGCTGATGTTCAGGTGTATATCAGTATGTAGTGTCTCTACTTTAAAGAGTCCTCTCCTGCTGATTTTCAGGTGTATATCAGAATGTAGTGTCTCTACTTTAAAGAGTCCTCTCCTGCTGATGTTCAGGTGTATATCAGTATGTCGTGTCTCTACTTTAAAGAGTCCTCTCCTGCTGATGTTCAGGTGCATATCAGTACTGTATGTAGTGTCTCTACTTTAAAGAGTCCTCTCCTGCTGATGTTCAGGTGTATATCAGTATGTAGTGTCTCTACTTTAAAGAGTCCTCTCCTGCTGATGTTCAGGTTTATATCAGTATGTAGTGTCTCTACTTTAAAGAGTCCTCATGAAAAAGTGGGTCATGTAGGGCCAAAGTAGTGGGACAGGTAAATCTGTAAATAGCACCACCATAGTCTGAGACAGGAGAGGACTGTGACCAGACTCTACGTGATGACAGAGAGGAAAATAACTTTAAAGCATAAAAACAGCTCAGTGTGACCTTGAGTTTCTCAGTTAGAGATATAATGTAATGCAACCAAACACAGATATGTATACACCAACAAAGTAATATAACCGACACCAGGAACAAGTGCATGCATTCCTCTCCTGCTGATGTTCAGGTGTATATCAGTATGTAGTGTCTCTACTGGGACATGTCTCCATGCTTTAATGTTCAAAAAGCTTTTTATTTTTCTCATACTGCCTGTGCTGCAGCACCTCTTTTCACCCTCTCTCTGAAACCAGAGCTCAGTGATGTCTCTTTACATCACGCACAATGTGTTGAGAAACACCCTCTGGAGGGAACACAGGGGCTGTTTATCAATGTCGAGTAAAGCTGCTCCAGAGCCACTATTTCAAGCATACACGTCATCGAGTGCCACCGACGGACTGTTCCAATGTCCATCATACTTGGAATTCTACCGAGCCCGGCTTACTTCGTAGCGAGAAATTTCGAGGCTGCACATGTGTAGACTCCGCGGTCTTAAAATCCCCACAATGCTTTGCGCACGGAACAATTTCATAAAATCTGTGGCGGGAAATGGGGCCTCTCATATGACGCACACTTTCTCGTCTGTTCCACTTTTCGTTTTCCGAATGCCAGGAAGAATTCTTGCCTCGTTTCTGAAGCAAGTGACTCGGAAGACATGTGCTACCAAGCAAGCATCCTCCACATTGAGAAACACACAGGGATTCTAGCCTTTGCAGAACATTAACATGCACAAAAAACTACATAACACACTGCAGGGAAGGAAACACCGAACAAAAAACAGAATAGTGCCTCCATATTGTTTCTTCTTAAGAGCTAAATATGGAAGGAGATTATCAATATATGACTGTAAATGCAGTTGTTTCACCTTAAAGATGGTCAAATTAGAGTTTAAGAAGCTTACATTGTAATATATGTGACCTTTTTTAGACATAAATGGATGTAAAAATGTTGTGGTTTTCAAATCAAAGTCAATAGTAGACAACGCTGAAGAATGTTAATATTTGTTTTTAAGACACGTGAAATCAACACGATAAATTATGGGAAACTCTGATAGACATTTTTTCACCATTTTCCTGACGGTGAATACTGAAGGAATCAAGAAAAACCTCAACAATCTCATTCTTCATTATTTTCCGCCCTGCACAAGTTAAGTTCTTGGATAGTGCATCTTCTATTTTACTCAGCTGCACCTTGAAAAAGGGTTCAAACGGATAATTTAGACATTTTTGTTTTAGCTGACTGATTTTCTATTTATTTGATTGTTTATTTTGTGTTTGTCTGTTTGTGTATGGCTGTTTGTCTGGGTGGGATTTTGTTTGCCCTGGTGTTAAATTAAGCAGTATTTACATTATTACTAAGATTTGTTTACCTACTTTTGATACATGCTCTGATAGAATAACTGTATGCTGTTGAACAATCTAGTGCATGCTACTCGATGCAACACAAACCAAAATCAGCCGCCACGCACAGAGTGAAATGACCAATCAGTGACTGACAGGATCCCTGCAACACCATCAGCAAAGTCATTTCATTTCATCAGCGCTGGACGAGAAGAGCTGCAGAATCAGAAGTGTTTGGATTAATGAAGGAGACACTCTTCACTCGGAGAAACAATAGAGATCAGACGTGTGAGCATCTGTGACACTCGTCCTGCAGGATATGTGTCCATGAGCAGAGAAAGGACATCATGGCAGACACCTGCACACACACCGCTGATGGAAGTGTTTTCTGATAAGAGGTAGAGGTGTTCATGTCCAGCTGTGAGACGGGGAGTTTGATTCCAGACACATATATACAATTCTGTTTCTCCTCATGATATGAAAAAAGGGTTTCTGGTTAAAATGACTCAAAAGATTCTAAGAAACAAACAGGAAAGATGAAAAGAAATTGAGACTGGCCCCCTGCTGTGGACTTCATACTTTAATTAGTGTAATTTTCTTCCATGTCTTTCCAGTCAGCATGAAGCCAATTATACACATTTTGCATTTTATTCTGAATGCAAACGTGCATTTATTGCATGATTTCATCCTGTAAAAATACATGAAAATACAGAAAAGTGACATTTTTGACGTAAAATTGAAATACATATCTTAAATCTTTACATTTAGCCTGGAAAGGTATTAAGAAAATTGCCAGTTTTTACAAAAATGATAGATATTTTTGCATTCTAGAAACTACAGAGTGGAGAGTCTGTATGGAAATGTGTACGTGCTGCACGTGTCCAGTGTAAATATACATTACATATTAAAACAAACAAAGCATGGACATTCAGAAAACGATTTCCATGTTGGTGTCCTTGAGTGTGAGACTAAAATAAATAAAAATTAAAACTCGAGAGTAAATAGATGGAAAGGTATTTAGAAAATTGCCAGTTTTCACATAAATTAGGTTGATTTTTGCACATTTCCCGTGGCTTCCTGCTGGGGATTCACACTGTTATTTGAATAATTTCCTCCCATGTTTCTGTAGTCAGCATGAGGCCAGTTATAGAAGCTTTCTAGGTACTACACAGTCAGGAGTGTGTGTATACAAACATGCATGCGTTCACAGTGTACAAATATTAAATATTCAAATGTATGGAAAACAGTCAGATTAGCATTTTCCATGAGCTCATATCTGAAAAACGCATATAGTGATGTATGATGATTATAGTGTGCTGATCACTCTCTAGATAAAGGACCAATCTTGTTGATCCCTGAACTGACGGGGGACATGTCGTGAGAGAGTGAGGTGTCTTTCATTTACTAACAATCTTTTCTGAATACAAACAGAGACAAAGATTGTACTCCTTTGTTTACTTCGTGTCAGTAACACTCGCTCTCCTAGCGCTCCAACACATTGTACGTGATAGGCTAAGGGGCGGGACATCTCTAAGCCGTTGACCAATCACAACAGAGCCGGACAGCTAACCAATCAGAGCAGACTGGGCTCTGGTTTCAGACAAAGGGTGAAAAGAGGTGCTGCAGCACAGGCAGTATGAGAACAATAAAGAGCTTTTAGAAAATTAAAGCATGGAGACATGTCCCAGTAGAGACACTACATACTGATATACACCTGAACATCAGCAGGAGAGGACTCTTTAAAGTAGAGACACTACATACTGATATGAACCTGAACATCATCAGGAGAGGACTCTTTAAAGTAGAGACACTACATACTGATATACACCTGAACATCGGCAGGAGAGGACTCTTTAAAGTAGAGACACTACATACTGATATACACCTGAACATCAGCAGGAGAGGACTCTTTAAAGTAGAGACACTACATACTACACCTGAACACCAGCAGGAGAGGACTCTTTAAAGTAGAGACACTACATACTAATATACATCTGAACATCAGCAGGAGAGGACTCTTTAAAGTAGAGACACTACATACTGATATGAGCCTGAACATCATCAGGAGAGGACTCTTTAAAGTAGAGACACTACATACTGATATACACCTGAACATCAGCAGGAGAGGACTCTTTAAAGTAGAGACACTACATACTGATATACACCTGAACATCAACAGGAGAGGACTCTTTAAAGTAGAGACACTACATACTGATATACACCTGAACATCAGCAGGAGAGGACTCTTTAAAGTAGAGACACTACATACTGATATACACCTGAACATCAGCAGGAGAGGACTCTTTAAAGTAGAGACACTACATACTGATATACACCTGAACATCAGCAGGAGAGGACTCTTTAAAGTAGAGACCCTACATACTGATATACACCTGAACATCAGCAGGAGAGGACTCTTTAAAGTAGAGACACTACATACTGATATTCACCTGAACATCAGCAGGAGAGGACTCTTTAAAGTAGAGACACTACATACTGATATACACCTGAACATCAGCAGGAGAGGACTCTTTAAAGTAGAGACACTACATACTGATATTCACCTGAACATCAGCAGGAGAGAACTCTTTAAAGTAGAGACACTACATACTGATATACACCTGGACATCAGCAGAATATGTGTTCTTTAAGGTTTTCTTTATTCAATAATTACCTCTCAAGGAGGAATATATGGACATAGTTTCACAGAAATAGCTAAAGAGAGATAGCAAGTAGCCTCATTATTGGTCGTAAGAATAAAGTTATTTGTACCAGTAAAAACTTTGAGCGTACACACCTGCATAACTGGCCTAAAATGGCTTCATAGGCTAAAATATACGAGTGCTGCATCCTGTGCATAGCAAAGATCATCCAATAGAGACTGAAGAATGCAAATATCCGCCATATAGCCCGAGTTGCAAATATATCATGAAAAAGTGGGTCATGTAGGGCCAAAGTAGTGGGACAGGTAAATCTGTAAATAGCACCACCATAGTCTGAGACAGGAGAGGACTGTGACCAGACTCTACGTGATGACAGAGAGAAAAATAACTTTAAAGCATAAAAACAGCTCAGTGTGACCTTGAGTTTCTCAGTTAGAGATATAATGTAATGCGACCAAACACAGATATGTATACACCAACAAAGTAATATAACCGACACCAGGAACAAGTGCATTGCTGGGTACAGAAAACACAAACAGCCCTTAGTTTCTATAACATTACATTTCATTTAGCTGAAGCTTTTATCCAAAGCTACTTACAGTAAGTTCAATCAACCATGAAGAAACAAATTAGAATCATGCAGGTTCATTAGCTCCAAATAAACCAAACCGTTCAAAGTGCTCGTGCATTAAGTACGCCAACATGTTGACATTATTTTGTTTTTTGTCTGGATTTTTAGACTATAATGGTCAAGGTATACAGTCTACAAAGGATGCATTGAAAGCCAGAAATTAATAAAAAAAGGTTAGACGTTTATGTTCCAGATTGTCTTTTCTTTAAGACGATTGGATTTCAGGCCCAGTACCTCTGACCTCTGACCTCTGACTTGTAACATAATAAATTCATGTAGCTTACTCATAATAAAATGACCAAAAATCTTGCATGAACTGATCTTTCTGAATGTCTTGATCTCTCTTTTTTGTTGTTGGTTTTTCCGCAATCTTCTGTATCTTTGCTGACTTCAAACTGGCTACAATTGTAAATGTGAACACCATAAATCTCCCCACCACTTTTAAATATGCATAAACACCCCTCATGTCCGAGGAACACACATCCTCATGCTGCAGTTCACCAGGGGCAGAACGAGCCAATCAAATGTGCAAATGCATCCTTCCTGTCACTCAATGTGATTATTAGCAGCTGATTAGCATGCTAATTCATTCATAAACAATTCATTTGGAACAGCGACATTAAACAGACATGCCTGAAGACGTATTATTAAAATAAAAACAAACACAAGGAGTGATCATCATTTATGTCACGTTCAAAATAGTGTATATAGAGTAAAACATTGGAAATATTTGTGATAAGCATGAGTCTCTGATGACTGAACATAAGTTACAGAGGGATATCTATATATATATATTCCGCCGTGAGAAGAAAAAGTGTTGTACTTATAAAAACCTATGCTGAATTTGTCTCTGAAACGTGATTTATTGGAAAAATGTTATGTGTTTGTTTGATAGATACGCTTTTTCTTTGCAAAACTAAATGCATTAGTTTGTAGATGGGTCATTCCTAGCATTCGGTGCCATTTAGGTCCCCACCACATTATATCATATATTTTGTATTTAAAAGGTCTAATGCTTATTTTTTAAAAGCTTGGTTTTAAATGTTTATACCCTCTACCATAAAACAACAATGTTATTTAGCCAGGATATTAACAATTCTAAATAATTACTCTGATTTTAGCACAAGTAGGCCAAATTGCTGTGTCCCCAATCATGTTTGCTCAACTTCTGTAACAGATATACAAAAAGAAATCAAAGAAATACAAACAAATTCTATATTTTTGTGAGCGTTGTATGACCCTTTTGCTAATATTCCTCACCAAATTGAAATTGTTGTTATTAATTCATTTGTATTGAAAATAAAGTGTGTGTCCCCTGTTTGAAAATCCCCCCTGTTACTCTGATTTGAATCCCTCTGGACACGCCCCTTTACTATTCTACTATTTGTATGACTCAAGAAGAAGAAGGATACATTTTGAGTGGGAAATCATCTTCAAGAAGCAGTGAATGCGTTCTTCCTTCAACGTTAATGTTTTAAAGAACTTAACTATTGCGGTAAAGCATAAAATGTCCACCCTGTTATGCTCGTTTTTAGTGGAACTGATCATTTGTTTTACATTTAGAAAATATGGTGAATATATCTATCAAATATATCTTTCTGTTGTCACCAAGTGCTAGCTTGATTATCATCACACAAGTAGCAATAGCCAAGTTTAGCATAAAATGTCCACCCTGTTACTATTTTTCACAGTAACTGGGGATGGTACAAAAAAATAATAATTAAGCATAATATCCTGAGCTTGACCAAAATATTTTTCTTATACTTTAACAAGCCATCATTCAGATTAAATAAAAAAAAAACATGGAAAATTATGTTTTTTATTTTTGAATACCCTAGCCTAAATGGCACCGAATGCTAGGAATGACCCATATGGTGTTTTGTATTTGCAAACCACATTGTGTTTGTTAGTGAATCATGAGGCATTTGTAAAACCTGTTTAGTTTGTTTGTGGAGTTCTGGCAGGAAATTAGCTCCATAGCATTGGGGTTATTTTTAGTTACGAAAACACAACCTTGTCTCGACAAAATAATCTCCCGTTAAACTTAACTTACATTTCAATGTGGGTGTATTCCCCATAGATAACGGTCACATTTTTAAGAAGTTTTCTACAAAGCTGTCAATTAAAAGAAAATCAAAACGCAACAATGACTCATTTATTTACTTATTTAAGGTCATTTTAACTTTGCAAAGTGTCATTAAGATATACAAATGTCTTCTCAACGGCTTGCTAGCCAAGACAGCTGCAGCACATATAACAGTTACAGACACACAACAATATCCTGTCACAGTCTGAGTGCCCACAAAAGAAGAGCGAGGTCAGGATCTTTTTGGCTTAAAATACATATAAGTAAGTTTGTTACCACAATGTTAGATACATAAGTTTAAAAAAAAGCCATCGTTTACCTTGGCTTTCACGCAGTACACACAGCATAGTCTCCCAAATGAAAGTCCAGTGTAACCTTTTCCTCGTTCCTATGCAATTTTTCCACCAAATATGCGGTAAACTTAAAACTTGTCTGGGAGAAGAGCTGCAGATACAAAACGTTGCAAGAAGTTTAAATCCAGTGGCGGACTGGCCATCGGGACGTTGAGGACGAACGCCGATGGGCCGGTACCGAAGTGGGCCGGTCGGACGATGTGGACCGGTCGGATAAATCACTAGCACCCGCCGTTGACAATTTACTAGCGGTAGCAAAACACAACGGAAACCAGGGGACACTCAAATGTGGCGCAAACAGCTGGGACCGGAGTGCTTGGTGAAGTCGGGATTATGAAGATGGCCTACTGTCTCTGTTGTATCGTCTTATTTGATATTATTGCAGATCTGCTGTAAGCTAGCTACCTGTACATATGTAGCTATGTATAATACCTTGTTAAATTCAACATGTATATTTTCTACTTTCTTGTTTATTTCTTGTCTTGAATTTTTATTGTACAATGCCATGTATTTTGATGCTGCTACAACGCAAACATTTCCAAAATTGGGATCAATAAAGTACTTCTTACTTTATCTTATCAGAAGGAATCATGTGTTTAGTTTCCAACAACAGATACAGTTAAGAAACTAAGTGAGTACTATTCCCCAAAAATCACCAAGCGCTCCGGTCCCAGCTGTGTGCGTCGCTTTTTAGTGTCTGGTTTCCGTTGTGTTTTCAGCATCTTGCAGCGTTTAGTTTATTTGCATGAATTTTGGCACATTTGTGTTTTTAAAAGCACACAAGGGTTGAAGAATTAAGGCAAGTGAAACTTGTGCATTTAGAACCCTGACGCATGCTCATCATGTCTCAGGCTGATTCTGGGTCTGATGACATCTACACTGCTCATTGACAGCTTTCAGAAGCACCATTACTCAACTTCTCCAGATCATGTGTCATTGATCCTGCGACAGGACGCCCTGACGTCTGTCAAATGTACGGCATCGTCCCAGCGGGAGAACGTCTCTGAGTAAAATGCATTTTCTGGCTTAAAGAAGCTTCACTTCTCCTGCTCAACGTGTGTGAGAGACAGACAGAGAGAGGAGGAGAGAGTGGAGTGGAGAGGATTTTTACCAACTCTACTCTCACACACACGGACGCACGCACGCACGCACGCACGCACGCACGCACGCACACACACACACACACACACACACACACACACACACACACACAGTCTTTTGAAATACTGACTTTTCCTGACATTTCAATCTCCTGCCTGCGCTGTCGGTTTCCAATCAGACATCAGAGCCTTTTTGCTTTCAATCTTCTCCCTAATTACACATGACAAAATAAGAATCAAAACACCTTTCTGTCTCGATCCATTAATACTCTCAAGTCTGCAGCCTTTTAGATAGCCCCAATTCATGGGCTCTGTATCTTTAATACACGTTAATACTCTATAGTTCATGAGTCCCAAAGGTTGAAACAGACCCTAGAATCACTGAAATCTGCTGAAGAATTCAACGACAAACACTTTGGTCTTTCTCTATGTTGCTCTTACACAGATATATCCGAGTAGGAAATTAGTGGGAAGAGGAACACTGGATGATAGAGTTAGCCTTTTGTGAAGGTCAATAAGAGCAGGAAGTGGTGAAAGATGTAATTACTGGACTGCTTTTTAAATCAACCAATACAAAACCAAGGTGCATGTGTATGTATGTAGTTCTGTATTCATGCAGTGTATATATTAGTTAATTACATTTTTTAAATGTATTTTTTAAATAAAAGTGTCAAACTGCTTTCAATTGTTTTTTTTAATTTAATTTGTTATTATTATTTGCAATATTTGTATTATTAAAACTACCACTTTATTTTATGTTTTTTATTCACATAAAAAACATTGATTTTGAAGGGATTTCATTTATTTATACTGCCTTTAAAGACATACATTTACAATAATCATAATAATAATAATATAAATTGAATTAAATAATGCACATATACACACTTATATATTAAGTTACAAATATGTTATTGGCAAAGTCTTTGCATTTCTAGAGTTACATTTTACACTAAAAATAATACCGGAAAGGTCAGAAAATATATAAAGATAATTTAATACGACTGGTTTTAATATATGTATTATACGACACAAATCAAAAAGGAAGCGCTTCTTTTAAAGGCTGACATTTTGCAGAAACAAATCAACAATCAATCTGATGAAGAAGTGATTTCTACATCTATTGAATTACATGAGGAACACAGAGCTTACAAAGCTCAATATCTGGAGAATAGTCTCAAAGCTCCTCAGTTTGTCAGACCTGCAGAGGAGGAGAGAGCAAGGAGTTCCTACAAAGTGCACAGTGGAGATTATTAAATGTCATATTCAATAAACATCAAATATTATATCCATTCCTTATATTAAAAAGTCTGAATCTCGTATATTGTGCACATTTCTGCACAACTGCAGTTCTTCCACTTTGATACACTGCATCTATTCTCTTTCACAGTAGTTTGTCTTATTCTTATTATATTTCCTATTTATGTTTAATATACGTTATAATAGTTCAATATCCTGTCTTACATACAACTTAGTTTCTCTGACTGCCTATACACTATTGTACACCAAAGCAAAATCCATGAATGCAAAAATAAAAAGGATATGACATTGGACTTTTGTATTAATGTTAACGGAAAGCGTTAATATAAAATCTTTCATCTATAATAATATTAGTAATAGGCGTGTTATAGATTGAAATACTTCCTTCAGCCATTGGATAAATCCTATGTGTTCTTAATGAGTTCGTTATGGACCGGTCTTCAATCGCACTACATGAAGGATTACTGGTTGTTGCGTCTCGTCAAATGTGTTGGTTATGTTTATGTATTATGTCTGTCATGTTTTTCACGTCTGGTCATGTCTGTTTATTTAGGAACTTCATCTCTAGTCAGTCTCTGTGTTTATTGTCATGTCTCGTTTTCCATGTCCTGTTTCATTTTGTATTTACCTCTCTTATTTCCGGCCCTGTTTCTTCCTCCCCTTGTGTGATTTTCCCTCCATCGTCTGCCCCGCCCCTGATTGTTTCCACCTGTTCCCACTCACTTCATATTTAAATAGTCCTGTCTCTCCCCTGTCCTGTGAATGGTCGTGCCAAGCCTCAGCTCAGAAAGGATCGCTTTCGCTCATGTCAGGTTTTGTTATTTTTGTTAATTTTGTAGGCTTACGTTTTTATTAAAGTTCTCTTTTTGTAATGCTTAGTTTTTTCCTCCTTGTGAACGCTTTTTGTTTATTCCAGTAACTACTCTGTTAAAAGGGATTACCTGATCTTTGGAATTAAAATTACATTTTGTTAAATTTCAAGACTTTGTCTCTGGGTCGTGCATTTGGGCTCATCAGTTTGTGTCGAGGTCCTGACACTGGTTTAGTGTTATAACTATAGAGGGAACTATTATACAGTGTTTGAAGAAGTACTTACAGAAACCATGGTCTTAAAATACATTACAAGTTAAAGTCTTAAATGAAAGATGTTACTTGAGAAAAAGTACACAAGTATTATCATCATGATATACTTTAATTACAAAAAGTAAAAGTACTCATTCTGCATAATGATTATTATCAGCTAATTGTACTTCAAGTATCAAAGTAAAAGTACTCGTTATGCAGAATGGATCTTTTCACGGTATCTATTATTATGGTTATAGAGCATTTTAGTGTTGAAGTTTATCCATGTGGACCAATACTTGAAGTACTGTGTAGTGTAGTATTACAGTACTGCATTATATATCAGCATATACTTAAGTGTGTTTTATATGTTAAAAGCAACTTAAGTGTTGTTTAACTAATGGAGTGGAGTAAAAAGTACAATATTTGCCTCTGAAATGCAGCAGAGTAGAAGTATAAAGTAGCAGTAAAGAGGAATGCTAAAGTTACTCCCATCACTGCTTATCAGAACCAGAATCATGTTTATTGCCAGGTACGTGTGTTACGATTCCAGACACTTAGTATGTAGGACCCAAATGCAAAACCCGGGAGACAGAGGTGAAGTATTTGTTGGATACTTTATTTTCCATAACAGCAAAAATGAAAACGAACCCAAAGAGTTCCAGGAGCATAGACCTTACCGTGACAATAGACAAGACGAACTGACACTGAACACTGGGAGACGGGGGAATTTAAACACAGGGTAACAAGACACAGGTGGGAATAATCAGGGAATTAGACACACCAGGGAACTAACGACAGACATGAAAACACAGGGGAAAGAGACCAGACAATATACAGGGAGGAAAACATGACAAGGAGAACGGAAAAACACCACAGCAAACACCCAAACAGACAACACTAAAACCCGTGACATAAACCTGGGGGCGTGACAACGTGGAAGAAATTATATTTAAATATTACGTACATATGTATAAAATAAAAGGTAAGAAAAGCAAGTAAAAACAACCTGAAAAGCCAAATATCTTTTACTGCAGATTTCTAATAAAATGCAAATGTAATCTCAAGTAAACTCAACTATGCAATAGTAATTAAAATGTAATTACAAAAACTGAAATGTGACAGTAAAGTGTACTTGAGTGCCTTTAGTAACAAACACTTCTTAACTGTAAGTAGATGCTACTTGAAATATACGTTGTTACATTTACTTATAACATAAAATATCTGCCACAATCAATTCTGAAGAGCCCTCCTGTAGCTCCAGGTTTGAACTAGTTCAGAGAGTAATAATCAACATTCTTCAAAAGATAGACTAAACAGCTGAGGACACTGGATCACATTTGTTGTCGCTTATGGCTCGAGGTCATCTACACCCCGAGAAGGATGTGTTCCCGGTGTCCCACAACAATAACTATCTCTGACTGAGAGCTGCCCGGTCATAAACTGGTAACAACATGCTAGCAGCCTCTCCTTAAGGGAGATAGCGGCTGCCCAAAGCTGGGTATCTGCGTCAGAGTGCGAAAGATGACATACAGGGGAAATTATTCCCTGACAAGGATAACAATTTAGCATTAAAAAAGGATGCTATAGACAATTATTTATACCACATTTAAATGTAACTATACAAATAACTTTAAAAGCTAAAAGACAAAAAAAACGAAACACTTAGGACAACGAGTTCATGGCAAACTACAGTGTATTATTCAGGACTGTCTCAGAAAATTAGAATATTGTGATAAAGTTCTTTATTTTCTGTAATGCAATTAAAAAAACAAAAATGTCATACATTCTGGATTCATTACAAATCAACTGAAATATTGCAAGCCTTTTATTATTTTAATATTGCTGATTATGGCATACAGCTTAAGAAAACTCAAAAATCCTATCTCAAAAAATTAGAATAGTTCCTCAGACCAAGTAAAAAAAAAAGATTTATAACAGCAAAACACAATCAAACATTTGAAAATGTCCATTAATGCACTCAGTACTTGGTTGGGAATCCTTTTGCACGGATTACTGCATCAATGCGGCGTGGCATGGAGGCAATCAGCCTGTGGCATTGCTGAGGTGTTATGGATGCCCAGGATGCTTCAATAGCGGCCTTTAGCTCATTAGCATTGTTGGGTCTGGTGTCTTTCAGCTTCTTCTTCACAATACCCCACATATTCTCTATGGGGTTCAGGTCAGGGGAATTTGCAGGCCAATCGAGGACAGTAATGCCATGGTCAGTACACCAGTTACTGGTGGTTTTGGCACTGTGGGCAGGTGCCAGATCATGCTGGAAAATGAATTCCTCATCTCCATAGAGCTTTTCAGCAGACGGAAGCATGTAGTGCTCTAAAATCTCTTGGTACACAGCTGCATTTACTCTGGGCTTGATGAAACACAGTGGACCAACACCAGCAGCTGACATGGCTCCCCAAACCATCGCTGACTGTGGGAACTTCACACTGGATTTCAAGCAACTTGGATTTTGCTCCTCTCCAGCCTTTCTCCAGACTCTGGCGCCTTGACTTCCAAATGAAATACAAAACTTGCTTTCGTCTGAAAAGAGGACTTTGGACCACTGTGCAACTGTCCAGTGCTTCTTTTCCTTAGCCCAAGTCAGACGCCTCTTCCGTTGTCTTGAGTTCAGAAGTGGCTTGACCATGGGAATACGGCTATTGTAGCCCATTTCCCGGACACGTCTGTGAACAGTGACTTTTGATACCTGGACTCCAGCTTCAGTCCACTGTCTTTGAAGCTCCCCCAAATTCTGGAAGCGACTCTTCTTCACAATGCTGTTAAGGCTGCGGTCATCTCTCTTGGTTGTGCAGCGTTTCCTGTCACATTTCCCCCTTCCAACAGACTTTTTGTAGATGTGCTTTGAAACTGCACTCTGTGAACAGCTTGCTCTTTGAGAAATTCCTTTTTGTGTCTTACCCTCCTGATGGAGGGTGTCAATGACGGTCCTCTGGACAGCAGTCAGATCAGCAGTCTTCCCCATACTTGTGATTTAGTTTACTGAACCAAGCTGAGTGTTTTTCAAGGCTCAGGAAACCCTTGCAGGTGTTTCGAGTTAATTAGACGATTCAAGTGATTCGTTGAACACCCTACTAGTATACTTTTTCATGATATTCTAATATTTAGAGATAGGATATTTGAGTTTTCTTAAGCTGTATGCCATAATCAGCAATATTAAAATAATAAAAGGCTTGCAATATTTCAGTTGATTTGTAATGAATCCAGAATGTATGACATTTTTGTTTTTTTAATTGCATTACAGAAAATAAAGAACTTTATCACAATATTCTAATTTTCTGAGACAGTCCTGTATATATAGGCAGTCCCTTTAGTGTTTCATTCCTGTCTTTCTGTCTTTCTTCTCTGACGTCCAGCTCTCTGTCTTTTAACTTCTCTCCTTCTCTTGTTGTCTTTTCTTTACTGACGACAGTTTAGCCATCACCAATCCAATTCTTCGTGCTCTACACAAATATCAAAGCAAATAATGAAAAGGTAATCCAGGGTGTTTTCTGATGGATGAAAACGTACAGTATCTGTTTTTTATTCCGGCTGACTATAAATAGAAAAGGCTTGTTTCTGCCGATTCATATGAGAACACATAGTTCAACTCATAAACACATCCTTTTTCCATCAATGCAACAGTCAGAGTTATATCAGTTGTTTTTGCCACACTCCTGGCTTGGATTTCCCATGAGCCTTTATGGCTGCAGAGGTGTGACATTTGTGTGCTGGAGACCAAGTGTGTGGTTTGTGGCCTTTGTGGAGAGAGATGTGATTACAGATGTGTTTCTTATCTGCTGAGAGATAGTCCGGAGGTCTCCAGCCCACAAACAAAAGGAGGAAAGGCTTTATCACTCTGACCGTTATTATTGAAGCCTCTTTTCATTGGTGCGCTGTGTGCCTCTGCATCAATAGAAAAATAAAGGAGAGACGCCAGAGTTGGCGATTATCTGAGGATCGAGGTGCAGATAACTATTATTGTGTATATGTTATGAATGCTTTGCACTGAGAGCTGGAAGGCCACGGCTCGATAATCTCATTACCTCCGCTCTCCTGAGGGCCACATGGACACTGAGGCTGTGTACACACTGAATCTGAGGATCATCATGGTTTGCAGAGTGACACACACAGTAGAGAAGTAGAAGTAAGTATGTTATGTGCTGATATTAACATTTAAAAAGACATCCTAAAGAAAAGAAAATACAGGTTTCATGATAAGGCAGTATTGCAACTTTATTTGAAAGTTTGATTCTCTTTAATTTAAGGGAAAATGTTTGTAACAAAAAAATAAATAAATGGAGTTATAATAAAACAATGCATTGTTGTAGCTTCTTATCTGTGTTTTCATAATGAAAGACACAATAGAACATTTGAAATAAGTATTTTAAGTACAGGTGTTAAAGGTCGCCTATTATACTGTTTTTCATCAATATATTATAGGTCTCAGATATATACAAAACTTGTCTCTGAAGTGTTTGGCTCCAAACACCAAACAGGTCATTGCAGCATTACCCATAATCCCCTCTGTTTCAGCCCCGTTTCCAAAGTGCTGATTCTCTGTCTGTTACTTTAGATGAAAATAAGGAGCCCCTCCCCACGCCCCTCTGAGAGAGATTTGGTTACAAAGAACTCAATGGTGCTCTAGGAGGAGATTCAGCTGATAAGGTGGGGGGGGGGGGGGGTTACCTTGGTTGCTGATTGGCTAATGGTTACACAAGACAAAACATCGTTATGACATCATAACGTGTCCAAAATCTGATCAGCTCATTTTCAGACAGGTTTTTATAGAAATGGATCAAAAAGAGAGAGAATCTTTGTTCCTGAAACTTTCAGAGTCTCTTTCCACAGAGGGGACACATGTTGATGTAGAAGAGACATGAAGAAGAGGGGACACATGTTGATGTAGAGGAGACATGAAGAAGAGGGGACACATGTTGATGTAGAAGAGACATGGAGAAGAGGGGACACATGTTGATGTAGAAGAGACATGAAGAAGTGGGGACACATGTTGATGTAGAAGAGACATGAAGAAGAGGGGACACATGTTGATGTAGAAGAGACATGGAGAAGAGGGGACACATGTTGATGGAGAAGAGACATAGAGAAGAGGGGACACATGTTGATGTAGAAGAGACATGAAGAAGAGGGGACACATGTTGATGTAGAAGAGACATGAAGAAGAGGGGACACATGTTGATGTAGAAGAGACATGAAGAAGAGGGGACACATGTTGATGGAGAAGAGACATGAAGAAGAGGGGACACATGTTGATGTAGAAGAGACATGGAGAAGAGGGGACACATGTTGATGTATAAGAGACATGAATAAGAGGGGACACATGTTGATGTATAAGAGACATGAAGAAGCGTTTTAGAGTTTCTTTCTTGTTCTTTTTCTATAAAAAGTCATTATTAAAAATTTTTTTTATATACAATACTTTTGCTTGAATATAAAAACGAATACACAATAAATATTGAAGTGAACAAATCACAAGTATGCAAGTTCGATTCAGACAGATAGACAACAGGAACAAAGTTGATTAATAAATAATGTAGTGATCCCAATTAAATGGGATAATTGTTTTGTTTTAGCAGACTGTGCTGAGCAAAAGTAAACATACACAATCTATAGATACATATCAGTAAAACAATATTTATCTATAGGGAATCAGAATACAACATACAGATCAGTAAGAATACCAAACCATCTTACTACTATAACAACTTTGACATTGGATACTGTCTACATGTATTTTTCAAATATGCAAGTTGCAGTTTTTAAAATGTAATTTAATTGCAACGAGGTACAGTATTAATTCCCAGCCTGTTCAGGGTAATTGAAAGTCTACTTTAATGGTCTTCACCTCCTCTCAATCAGAATGTATTTCATCCAGCTGCTGCAGGACTTCTTTAATAAGTGCTGAAGGTTTGAAGCCTCCAGTTTAATATCAGCTGTAAGCTTCAGGGTTACAGAGGTCATCACTTTTTATTGGAAGATATGAAGCTGAAGCACCAGGTCACAGCCTTTGACTCTGAATGTGGAATTTCATATCTCACTCAGTTTTTAACCGACATCACAATAAGCTAGCTGTTCCTAAAAATAGAGCCTAATTAGCAGTGGCGAGCCGTGACTTTTATACCTAGGCCCTCCGCACCCATTTAGAGGGAAGATATGATTGGTCAATTGTTCTGTCATTTGACATTACTCTCTCGTAGAGTTACTAAAGCTGGCCCTCTGTGAATTTACAGCTGGAACACCAATCAGCTCCTGTCTTCACCTCGCAGAGACGAGCTTCTTTAATTTAACACTTCACATTCAAACAGAAACTGAAACCGTATCTGCATTCGAAGGATTTATTTGGAAATTTTATTTTAAATATAATTAAATTAAGTTATTTTGGTAAAACTAATGCAAAATATAACGAAAAAAATATTGGAAAAGAAAAAATGTTTTCAAATATTATATTTTTGAATATCTTAGGCCATGCCTATTCAACTGGCGGCCCGCGGGCCAGATGCGGCCCAGAACCAACTCCCGAGTGGCCCAGCCTCCCGTAGCCAAATTCCTACACTAGTACAGACCATGAACGCAACACTCCGCGTTGCATATAAACCACCAAACATCAACGCAGCACGTTTTTTGAAAGTGCATCTAGTGGTGCTAGTAACGGTGGTCCAATGATTGCAACTCTAAAACATGTCTCTCTCAACTCTGAAGCGTAAACAGAGACAAAACGGTCATTGGTCTTGTGGAGCAGATCCAAGTCAAGCTGGACCTTTTCGCGACTGACTTGAGCACGGGTCGGATGCTGCATTTTCCGACGCTCCCCAAACACATCACATCTCCGGCACAAATCACGGATGTGATGACAGATTTCATTGCGAGGTTGAAAGAGAACTTTGCCGGTCGATTGGATCACTACCCGCTTTTTACAGGCCGCTGAATGTCTGGCCCAGCTGAATTTTGTAGTTATAAAATCTGGCCCAACTGAATGTGTAGTTGAATAGCCCTGTCTTAGGCCGTCAGAGGGCCCTGACGGCTCACCACTGCTAATTCGTTTGTTTGTTGGAACAAAAAGTTTGCAGGATAGAAAATGAAGACATGGTTCATTCAAATATAATATGTGCTAGTTCTAAATCAAAGTAACCCAACTTAAATGCATGTTGTAGGCAAGGCAAGTTTGTTTATATAGCAGATTGCAACAAGGACATTGAAATGACAGCCAATAAAGCCCGAGTGCCAGAGGCTTTCTGATGCAAGGCTGACTTTTACTCCTTCCATGACAGCCCCGTCATGAGGAGCTGACAGAGATCCTCATGACGAGATTTCTCCGAGACAAAATCTCTTGAGAAAGTTTTCGAAGTGAAACCTTTCCAACAGCGGCCTAAACCCTTCTGACCTCTCTCCTATACACCTCTCTCTCCACCTTCCCTTTTTCACCATCATCCTCAAAATAATTTTCTTCCAACCTCTGTAGCGGGAGATGCAAGCTTGCCTATGAATTTATTTTAAATGGTTGCAAATGTGACGGGAATCTTGTTCTTCCAACCTTTATGTGTCCAGCATGATGAAGCCTTTACACAGATGTCAGCTATGGATCACCTTTCTCATGAATGTGAACAGTAGAGCTGCACAATTAATCCATTTGGCCAATTTTGTTTTAAATACCATTTTGTATTAAGTATTTTGGAGCTGCAGCGATTTCCAAACCTAGAAATTGTATACTACAGATTTACCTAAACAAATTAGTTTCGTACAGATACTAATTTATTACAACTTCAACAGTAAAGAAAATTACGATTTAAAAACAATCAATCCCGTCAATAATATGAATCATATCGCAATTGCAATAATGTTTAAAAATGAACGTACAGCCCTATGTCCGGTAAAGGGTTAGCAAACGTTGCCTTTTATAAAAAAATATAGAAAAGTAGTTTTTTTCTGTAGAAACAACAAATCTAATCTCAGTAGTTGTTGACATTGTTGTTTATTCAGAACATTAATGAAACTACAGAGTGTCTCGGACAAAGCACACGTGATATATGTTGCCCTCGAACGGTTGCTGTGACCCTAAATGTTTTATAACTCTGCTGAGGTCTGCCGTGTTTTTGGAGTGTAGACAAAGGGATCTGAAAATTGTGGATAATGGGCGACACTTTCTGACAGTCTGTCTCAGAGGAAATTGTAGAGTTGGGTTCATTTTTATAAAAGTGATTGAAGTAGTTTCACACTCCTGTCCAATCACTTTGTTGTAAGAGTGTCTGATTGTGAAGATACAGAAATCGTACGAGACTCGCCTCCTTTTCCAAACTCTGATGTTGGTAAGAGCTGATAGATATCCCATGAAGCACTCAGTTTGAAGCACTATGAGAGCTTTACTGTATCAACTGATGGATAGAGGACGATGGAGTTGCTTTTTTCTGTTAGCGGACAAATAACGTTCAGGAAAAAGCTGCAAAAATAAAAGCCCTAACCCTAACCCTTTAAAAAGTGCTTCCAGTCCTGCAGGCAGATTCAGGAGCTTCTGGTTCTGTGCTTGTTGGCTCTGGGTTTCCTGCAGTGGCACACTTGGCTTGGCACTATTTGGCGCTGAAAGTGTTTGTTGTCTGGCACACACTCTCCTGTTGGATTTAGCGGTGACATTTCACACTTTTCTACTGCAAGACAAGTTGGTGTTGAAAGCTGAAATGAAGGGCTTTCAACTGAATTGTCACCCGCCATCCATCCATCCATCTTCTCCCGCTTATCCGTGGTCGGGTCTCGGAGTTAGCAGTTCCAGCAGAGAGCCCCAAACTTTCTTTTCCCTGGCCACATCAACCAGCTCTGACTGGGGGACCCCAAGGCGCTCGCAGGCCAGTGAAGAGATATAATCCCTCCACCTGGTCCTAGGTCTACCCCTTGGTCTCTTCCAGCTGGACGTGCCTGGAACACCTCCCTAGGGAGGCGCCCAGGTGGCATCCTAACTAGGTGCCCGAACCACCTCAACTGGCTCCTTTCGACGCGAAGGAGGAGCGGTTCAACTCCGAGTCCCTCCCGGATGACTGAACTTCTCACCTTATCCCTAAGGGAGATGCCAGCCACCCTGCGGAGAAAACCCATCTCGGCCGCTTGTACCCGCGATCTCGTTCTTTGGTCATGACCCATCCTTCATGACCATAGGTGAGGGTAGGAACGAAAATGGCCCGGTAGACAGAGAGCTTTGCCTTCTGGCTCAGCTCTCTTTTCGTCACCTGCACTTCTAATTATTTCATTCACCGTTGAAATGCATTTTTTTTTACACCCAGCAATATAGGATAGATATTAGAACGTTAATGATAACATATTACACTTTCCAAACACAACTTTAAGCAGAGTGGCTAAACTTAACACACATTTTACAAAATAATACTTGTGATGCACCAGATCATAAGATTTAATAAATGCACATTATTTCAAGAAAAAGGAATCAATTAATGTTATTTTGGGTTGATTAGCTGATCAGTTAGTAGTAGTAACTTGCGCGTGTAGGCGTGTCGCTTCACGGCCGAATAGCTGCTGTATATCTATTTTCACCCGGGTGCAAATAGACACTCCGATAATTGTATTGTTTCAGCGTTATGAAGCATTGCGGAAGACAGTTTTTAAACAGTGTATAGCTCATTATGGTTAATGTTTTCGCTTTCCTGTAGTGTGTTTATATACTGAAGGTTTGTGCGCATGTCAATGGTCTGCAAAGGCTAAATAGTGACATCACTCTGAAACCCTCGGGCTTCTATTGCCTAGCGCTTCATTCAACATATTGTACGTGATAGGCTAAGGGGCGGGATATCTCTAAGCGGTTGACCAATCCCAACAGAGCTGACCAGCTGACCAATCAGAGCAGACTGGGCTCTGGTTTCAGACAGAGGGTGAAAAGAGCATGGTGACATGTCCCAGTAGAGACACTAAATACTGATATACACCTGAACATCAGCAGGAGAGGACTCTTTAAAGTAGATACACTACATACTGATATACACCTGAACATCAGCAGGAGAGGACTCTTTAATGTAGAGACACTACATACTGATATACACCTGAACATCAGCAGGAGAGGACTCTTTAAAGTAGAGACACTACATACTCATATACACCTGAACATCAGCAGGAGAGGACTCTTTAAAGTAGAGACACTACATACTGATATACACCTGAACATCAGCAGGAGAGGACTCTTTAAAGTAGAGACACTACATACTGATATACACCTGAACATCAGCAGGAGAGGACTCTTTAAAGTAGAGACACTACATACTGATATACACCTGAACATCAGCAGGAGAGGACTCTTTAAAGTAGAGACACTACATACTCATATACACCTGAACATCAGCAGGAGAGGACTCTTTAAAGTAGAGACACTACATACTGATATACACTTGAACATCAGCAGGAGAGGACTCTTTAAAGTAGAGACACTACATACTGATATACACTTGAACATCAGCAGGAGAGGACTCTTTAAAGTAGAGACACTACATACTGATATACACCTGAACATCAGCAGGAGAGGACTCTTTAAAGGAGAGACACTACATACTGATATACACCTGAACATCAGCAGGAGAGGACTCTTTAAAGTAGAGACACTATATACTGATATACACCTGAACATCAGCAGAAGAGGACTCTTTAAAGTAGAGACACTACATAATGATATACACCTGAACATCAACAGGAGAGGACTCTTTAAAGTAGAGACACTACATACTGATATACACCTGAACATCAGCAGGAGAGGACTCTTTAAAGTAGAGACACTACATACTCATATACACCTGAACATCAGCAGGAGAAGACTCTTTAAAGTAGAGACACTACATACTGATATACACTTGAACATCAGCAGGAGAGGACTCTTTAAAGTAGAGACACTACATACTGATATACACCTGAACATCAGCAGGAGAGGACTCTTTAAAGTAGAGACACTACATACTGATATACACCTGAACATCAGCAGGAGAGGACTCTTTAAAGTAGAGACACTACATACTCATATACACCTGAACATCAGCAGGAGAGGACTCTTTAAAGTAGAGACACTACATACTGATATACACCTGAACATCAGCAGGAGAGGACTCTTTAAAGTAGAGACACTACATACTGATATACACCTGAACATCAGCAGGAGAGGACTCTTTAAAGTAGAGACACTACATACTCATATACACCTGAACATCAGCAGGAGAGGACTCTTTAAAGTAGAGACACTACATACTGATATACACTTGAACATCAGCAGGAGAGGACTCTTTAAAGTAGAGACACTACATACTGATATACACCTGAACATCAGCAGGAGAGGACTCTTTAAAGTAGAGACACTGCATACTGATATACACCTGAACATCAGCAGGAGAGGACTCTTTAAAGTAGAGACACTACATACTCATATACACCTGAACATCAGCAGGAGAGGACTCTTTAAAGTAGAGACACTACATACTGATATACACCTGAACATCAGCAGGAGAGGACTCTTTAAAGTAGAGACACTATATACTGATATACACCTGAACATCAGCAGAAGAGGACTCTTTAAAGTAGAGACACTACATAATGATATACACCTGAACATCAACAGGAGAGGACTCTTTAAAGTAGAGACACTACATACTCATATACACCTGAACATCAGCAGGAGAGGACTCTTTAAAGTAGAGACACTACATACTGATATACACCTGAACATCAAATGGAGAGGACTCTTTAAAGTAGAGACACTACATACTCATATACACCTGAACATCAGCAGGAGAGGACTCTTTAATGTAGAGACACTACATACTGATATACACCTGAACATCAGCAGGAGAGGACTCTTTAAAGTAGAGACACTACATACTCATATACACCTGAACATCAGCAGGAGAGGACTCTTTAAAGTAGAGACACTACATACTGATATACACCTGAACATCAGCAGGAGAGGACTCTTTAAAGTAGAGACACTACATACTGATATACACCTGAACATCAGCAGGAGAGGACTCTTTAAAGTAGAGACACTACATACTGATATACACCTGAACATCAGCAGGAGAGGACTCTTTAAAGTAGAGACACTACATACTGATATACACTTGAACATCAGCAGGAGAGGACTCTTTAAAGTAGAGACACTACATACTGATATACACCTGAACATCAGCAGGAGAGGACTCTTTAAAGTAGAGACACTACATACTGATATACACCTGAACATCAGCAGGAGAGGACTCTTTAAAGTAGAGACACTACATACTCATATACACCTGAACATCAGCAGGAGAGGACTCTTTAAAGTAGAGACACTACATACTGATATACACCTGAACATCAGCAGGAGAGGACTCTTTAAAGTAGAGACACTACATACTCATATACACCTGAACATCAGCAGGAGAGGACTCTTTAAAGTAGAGACACTACATACTGATATACACTTGAACATCAGCAGGAGAGGACTCTTTAAAGTAGAGACACTACATACTGATATACACCTGAACATCAGCAGGAGAGGACTCTTTAAAGTAGAGACACTACATACTGATATACACCTGAACATCAGCAGGAGAGGACTCTTTAAAGTAGAGACACTACATACTCATATACACCTGAACATCAGCAGGAGAGGACTCTTTAAAGTAGAGACACTACATACTGATATACACCTGAACATCAGCAGGAGAGGACTCTTTAAAGTAGAGACACTACATACTGATATACACCTGAACATCAGCAGGAGAGGACTCTTTAAAGTAGAGACACTACATACTCATATACACCTGAACATCAGCAGGAGAGGACTCTTTAAAGTAGAGACACTACATACTGATATACACTTGAACATCAGCAGGAGAGGACTCTTTAAAGTAGAGACACTACATACTGATATACACCTGAACATCAGCAGGAGAGGACTCTTTAAAGTAGAGACACTACATACTGATATACACCTGAACATCAGCAGGAGAGGACTCTTTAAAGTAGAGACACTACATACTCATATACACCTGAACATCAGCAGGAGAGGACTCTTTAAAGTAGAGACACTACATACTGATATACACCTGAACATCAGCAGGAGAGGACTCCTTCAAATGGGCTAACTGTTTGTTTGAGGTTTGTTTGGAGTTGTTTAGCATAATATTCAACATGCACTTAAATCCTTTCCCTCCAATCAGACTTATTTATGATGCTATCATCTGCTTTGCATTTAGTAGCAAACAAACAATTTTCAATAAGAGGAAGAATGAAAAAGAGGATAAAGATCCCCTCAGATAAAATGTTGTTCCTCTTTCCTCTCCCTCATTACTTCTTTATGAAAACACTGGCTTGCCTCAGACGACTTGTCAGTGCCACTGGCGCCGATTCAACTCTCTGAAAGCTCGACTTTATAACAAGACGCTTCTGGCTGTCCTCTCTGAGTCTAATGTGCATTTGTGTATGAAATCCCATCTGTCATTTAAAAATCCCATACTGTGGGAGCAACAAACCTCAACACACCTTGTAAAGGAGCATCTGTTGTCGTATGAACAGAGGTGGGAAGTTGTGGAGTACAAATACTTTGTTACTGTACTTAAATACATTTTTCTGGTATCAGTACTTTACTCCACTACTTATTTTTCTGACGACTTTTTACTTTCTACTTCTCACATGTTGAACCCAAATACCTGTACTTTCTACTTCTTACATGTTGAACACAAATACCTGTACTTTCTACTTCTCTCATTTTGAACTCAAATACCTGCACTTTCTACTTCTCACATGTTGAGCACAAATACCAGTACTTTCTACTTCTTACATGTTGAACTCAAGTACCTGTACTTTCTACTTCTTACATGTTGAACCCAAATACCTGTACTTTCTACTTCTCACATGTTGAACACTAATACCTGTACTTTCTACTTCTTACATGTTGAACACAAATACCTGTACTTTCTACTTCTTACATGTTGAACTCAAATACCTGTACTTTCTACTTCTCTCATTTTCCAAACAGGCTGGTTCCTTTAGTCTGAATGTGTGTTTGGTGGCGTGATCATTATTATTTAGAGTCATTGCGTGCCTATTGATTTGAACACGATCCGTGTATCCATCATTTCCTGGTCTTCTCTAAAGAAGAGGGACCAATGAAAACGTTGTCATGTTGCCGTTGTTCAGCATGGAAACATTCATTAGCTAACAATGACATTATTGTTCTATTAATATAAAGGGAGGTCAGGTACTCTTTAAAACAGCTGCTAGTTATGGGTACTTTTTACTGAAGTACATTTCAAAGCCTCTTTACTTTGACTTGAGTAAAGAAGTTTAGTCAGTACTTCTACTTTCACCAGAGTATTTTTAAACAAGAGTATCTGTACTTCTACTTGAGTAAAGGATGTGTGTACTTTTGCCCTCTCTGCTTATGAACACCTTTAAACAGACACAATCTGACAGAGAGAGACTTTAGTTAATTAGTTGTCATGCTGCTGTTTCTTCTTGGAGAAATAAGGGTTCAGCTACTGAAGTATCACCCAGGGAGAGAGAGAGAGTGACGGGGCAGATAGAAAGAAGAAGAAGAAGAAGGAGGATGGCCTATTACGCTCCATTTAGACTCTGCTCAATTTGGAGGAGCTCCGCTGTGTGTTGGCCTCTTTCCACCGTCTCATCATCAGAGACACGAGCAGTGTGTAAAGAAGAGAGGGAGGGATGACAACATTCATCCTGATGAGTCAGGGAGGCGAGGAGGGAGAGGCTGGCAGGCGGAGTCATGTCAGCGTGGATAATAATATGATTAACCAACGAGAAGAGAAAGCTGTTGAGTGTAGTTTTGTTAACCAATATGGCAAAGTGAATATTCTGATTTACCTTCAGCACTTTAAAGGTCCCCCATCATACTGTTTTTCATCAATATATTACAGGTCTCAGATATATACAGAACATGTCTCTGAAGTGTTTGTCTGAAACACCAAACAGATCATTGCAGCATTACCCATAATCCCCTCTGTTTCAGCCCTGTTTCCAAAGTGCTGATTCTCTGTCTGTTACTTTAGATGAAAATAAGGAGCCCCTCCCCACGCCCCTCTGATTTCCTCTTCACACCGCAGCGCGCCGCCTCTTACCTTCGGAATCCGGTTCGTTTCCCGCTCCAAAATATTGTCGGTCTAGCAGCAAGATTCAAGAGCTAAGAGGCGGCGCCGCTTACGTCTCTCTTACGTCGAGGCGGGGGCAGGGGCATGGGCGGGATCAACCTCCTGAAGACCGCAAAGAAGTCTTGAATTTCGCATGGGATGTTTGTAAAGATCCAAGTAAAGTCGTCCCTTGTAAAGTCGTCTCTTGTATAGTCGTCCCTTGTAAAGTCGTCCCTTGGTTGGTGATTGGCTAATGGTTACACAGTCTTTATGACATCATAAAGTGGCCAAAATCTGATCAGCTCATTTTCAGACAGATTTTTATAGAAATGGATCAGGACAAAAAGAGAGAGAATCTTTGTTCCTGAAACTTTCAGAGTCTCTTTCCACAGAGGGGACACATGTTGATGTAGAAGAGACATGAAGAAGAGGGGACACATGTTGATGTAGAAGAGACATGGAGAAGAAGGGACACATGTTGATGTAGAAGAGACATGAAGAAGAGGGGACACATGTTGATGTAGAAGAGACATGAAGAAGAGGGGACACATGTTGATGTAGAAGAGACATGGAGAAGAGGGGACACATGTTGATGTAGAAGAAACAAGAAGAAGAGGGGACATATGTTGATGTAGAAGAGACATGGAGAAGAGGGGACACATGTTGATGTAGAAGAGACATGAAGAAGAGGGGACACATGTTGATGTAGAAGAGACATGAAGAAGAGGGGACACATGTTGATGTAGAAGAGACATGAAGGAGAGTAAACCCTCTCCTTAAGAAACCCACTCTCAATCCGTCTGATGTTATTAACTACAGGCCCGTCTCTCTCCTCCCGTTCCTGTCTAAAACACTTGAACGCGCTGTCTTTAAACAACTCTCCTATTATCTCCATCAGAACAACCTTCTGGATCCGCACCAGTCTGGTTTCAAGGCAGGTCACTCAACAGAAACTGCTCTCCTTGCTGTCTCTGATGAACTGCACACTGCTAAAGCAGCCTCCCTCTCCTCTGTCATCATCCTTCTGGACCTGTCTGCTGCATTCGACACAGTGAACCATCAGATCCTCCTTCGCACTCTCCAAGAACTTGGAGTTTCAGGCACTGCACTTTCCCTCCTCACCTCATACCTCAACGACCGCACCTACAGGGTTACTTGGAGAGGGTCCGAGTCCGACCCTTGTCAATTAACTACAGGGGTCCCTCAGGGCTCGGTTCTTGGTCCCCTCCTCTTCTCCCTGTACACAAACTCGCTCGGGTCTGTCATTAGCCCGCATGGTTTTTCATACCACTGCTACGCTGACGACACCCAACTAATTCTGTCCTTTCCCCGCTCAGAGACCCAGGTCGTCGCACGCATCTCTGCTTGCCTAGCAGACATCTCTCGGTGGATGTCTGCTCATCACCTCAAGCTCAACCTTGACAAGACTGAACTGCTCTTCCTTCCGGGAAAAGATTGTCCCACTCTTGACCTAACAATCAACATCGGCACCTCTGTTGTTTCCCCGACTCAGACTGCAAGGAATCTGGGTGTGGTCCTAGATAACAAACTGTCCTTCACTGCAAACATCGCTGCTACAACCCGCTGCTGCAGATACACGCTTTACAACATCAGGAGGATACGTCCCCAGCTGACCCAGACATCAGCGCAGATTCTGGTCCAGGCTCTCGTCATCTCACGCCTAGACTACTGCAACTCCCTCCTGGCTGGTCTACCTGCATGTGCCATCCGACCTCTGCAGCTCATCCAGAATGCAGCGGCTCGTCTGGTCTTCAACCTTCCCAAATTCTCCCACACCACACCGCTCCTCCGCTCCCTTCACTGGCTTCCAGTAACTGCTAGAATCCACTTCAAGACACTGGTACTTGCGTACCATGCTGTGAATGGATCTGGCCCTTCCTACATCCAGGACATGGTTAAACCGTACACCCCAGCACGTGCACTCCGCTCTGCATCAGCCAAACAGCTCGCTGCACCCGCACTGCGAGGGGGACCCAAGTTCCCGTCAGCAAAAACACGTGGGTTTGCTATCCTGGCTCCAAAATGGTGGAATGAGCTCCCCATTGACATCAGGACAGCAGAAAGCTTACACATCTTCTTCAGACTGAAAACTCATCTCTTTAGACTCCACTTCCAGAGATAGAATTACTAACAAAGCACTTATATACTAACAAAGGACTGGCTTATCTAAAGCCAGTTGAGTAGCACTTGAAATGTTTGGCTCTATGAAACCTGATGTACTTATATGATTCTGTTTTCTTAAAGGTTGTATCTTCCTGGTCGAATGCACTTATTGTAAGTCGCTTTGGATAAAAGCGTCAGCTAAATGCAATGTAATGTAATGTAATGAGAGGGGACACATGGTGATGTAGAAGAGACATGAAGAAGAGGGGACACATGGTGATGTAGAAGAGACATGAAGGAGAGGGGACACATGGTGATGTAGAAGAGACATGAAGAAGAGGGGACACATGTTGATGTAGAAGAGACATGAACAAGTGGATTTTGCATAATAGGTGACCTTTAACGGTTCTGATCCCAATCCTTACAGTAACTTTGACTGAGTCTTTGTGACGTTAAACACTTGGAAACAGTTTCAGCTTTGTTGTTGCTCTTAAACAGGGGTGTCAAACATACAGCCCGCGGGCCCAAACCGGCCCACCAGAGGGTTAAATCCGGCCTGCGGGAAGTGTCAAATTTACAGAGAAGACATTAAGTGCAATTTTCAAAACTTTTATGTATTTTGTACACGGAAAAAACTGAATCGTTGACTTTAATGAAATGCATTATGTCAACAGATTTCACGTAACTGTATTCGGTTAGTTGTATAATAACAATAATATTTGGGTTTAAACTTAATGTTTCTTTCTGATAGGCTAATACAGGACTTCAATGTGTCAACAGTTTTACAAACATATTTTTCGCCGTAGTACAATAATATGGTTTTAGGGCTGCAAAGAAGAAAGAAAGTGATGGTTACGTATCCTGTTTCTATTACACACTCATGATGTTGATAAAGTTCTTTTGACACTTCCTCGCCTGCAGTGTTCAATTAAGGACTTAATGCGTATCTCGACAATCACTGGTTCAAAACCTTGTAACTCAATTTGAGCTGTTTTTTTTGTCGAATATTAACAATGCATAGTGATAGCAATGATTCTCGATTTATTCTATGACTGAAAAATGTTCTGCCTGACTGATAGCAGGCTTGCATTTTAATAACTAACCTCAGGAAGTACCACAGAGGTCATACAGGAAGTGGATTTAAGCGTCAGGGTTAATGGGGTTCAGTTCCCTTTCGCTTCTCATCAGGTTCATCGTGTCTCTCTGTCACTTTGCTGTTCCCCCTTTTTCCGTGATCGGCCTCGCTCACATTGTGTTAGTATTTCCAGGTACGTTTGCAGACAGCTGGGTGAGGTTGATACAGCAAATGAAACATGTGGTTGATTAAAGGGAGAACTGTTCATTCATTAATATCAGGGAACAGTCACAAGAGATTCAGGTCTGTTGCAGCGTTAAAACAATCAGTTAGTTCCTGAGCTAAATATATTAAAATGATTGCGTTCAGACCAGGAATTTGCTTTGGTGTATAATGATGCAAACACAGTAAGAAGATTTAACATGTAAAAAAGGAATACATTTAGTACTTTACAAAGTACTAAATGAAACCAAGTAGTACATACAATATTAATATGACAAATTACTGAGCAATACAACATGTGCAGTCTGTCGTTAAAGAGCTGTGCAATGTGCAGTAATGTTCAAAATGTTTATATTTTATATTCATTATTCATATTTTCAATGCAATCTTTAACTGCTGAAGTCAACATCAGCTACATTATGAATGCAGGAAATTTCAGAAGACAGTTTAATATTGAAAACACAGATAAAACAAATAGCCCATGTTTCTTTATAATTGTCAATGAAACTCATAAAACGGTCGCAGTTCAATGCAAGAGGGATGAAAGTATTGTGGCGTTCAAGTGTTTTTCAGGTTGTTGTTCAGTAAATCAGAAACTGATAGTGTGTTTTATATAGGCTTTCTTTTTTACTACCAAACATCTTTGTGCTGGACAGGGGGTCCTGGGCTAAGGATATTGCAGAAGAGGGTGCATAATATAAATAATCAACAAATATCAGATAATACAAATCATCATCTTCCACGACATCCACAATCTTTAAGGCTGCGCCATGCACTTCCTGTTTTCGTCTTTGAAGCTCACCAGCACATAGACGGTAAAACTCATGAGAACAATAGTTAATAAGAGGCAGTGTTATTGTAGAAAAAGTCAATGTCTTTCAGCTTCATACTTCTTCACTCAACCAAGAAATCACGCATGATTTTAATATTTCCTGCCCTCTCATGTAGCAGCAAAAAGGAAATGAAACTGATGTCATTTCTAATGTTCTGCTGCCAGAAAGCATTGAATATCTTTCACTGCACTTCTTCTTAAAATAATGTAATATTTATGAGCTTCAGAGGCACGTGAGATGATTTCCATTCTCCAACCCTTCCTTTGTGATCCACCTGATGTATTATAAAATAGGTTTTGATGTTAGTAAACTGCAGGCTCATACTTACAATAACTTTTAAAATGTTAAGACTAGATTAGAGCTGGAAAAATCTGAATCAGGAGTCCTTTATTTAACGGGGAAATTAACATTACAGCAGGATATAGTGCAGATAACGTAAAGAGAATACAAACAAATAACAAAGTATGCTCACTCACGTTTTTATTATTATTAAAGAACACAATGAGTTAAAAAAACATATAGTAGATAAGTAGAACATGGTTAAGAAGCATTTATATATATATCTTTTAAAATAAAAAGTGACCATAAAAACATTAAAGAGGTATCTGATACCGTTGCAGTTTGTAAATAAATTGAAAGAAAAACTAAAGCCTGAATTGCACGAGGGATATATTGCACCCATTTTTTTTACCTGTATCCATTTTGCTCCAGTTCATGTTGTTGGACAGATTTTGGGGTCTGCAGGAGATGCTGGAGAGTGGCAGACGGAGACCCCCCCCACCCCCCCCTCAGATAAATCCCTCCCTGAGCCTCTGAGGAGTCACATGGTGTTCAGCCAGGCTTCATCACGCTGAAATATCTCCAGGCTTTGATATTCGTCAAAAGAGAACAAGTTTAATTTGTTGAAACTGTCGAGACTATATTTGAGTCAACAAAAAGTGATAAGGACATTCAGTAATGGCTGAGATCGAACAAAGGGTTTTAGAGATTAGAATTCAGAGTGGATACATATTTAGGTTGAGTAAAGCTTTCATAACGAATTATCGACAGATTGGTGATAGGAAATATCTCGGGATAACATGCATAGCAATATTGACCAGCCAGTCATCCATATGAAGACATGAGGTATTCCAGTTTGTGGGTGATTTTAAAACTAGATATCTTTTGGTTAATGTGCATTTATTTCATCTATATCTCCATGTATTGTACGCTTCTTTTAATGTGCAAAGACACACAAAGTGTTCTCAGTTGCTATACAGTTGTTGCGCCTTGATGCTAGCTGTTGTTAGGAACCTTTTTAACAGATAATGATGAGGACCAATGGCTCAGATGAAGAGTAGATCATTACGGTAGGTTGGGTAAAAAATTGCGAGAGGATTCATAAAAAAAACTCACTCAATAATAAAAACATCAACCGCCTAAGTGAAAGTCAACCATTTTCCACCTTATCTATTTCATTTAAACTACTTCTCTTGGACAATGTTTAGGCATTTCTCTTACATTTAAATAGTTTTCAATGTTTTCTTAGTGTGCATGTAAACCATGTTATTTGTTAGTGAACATGTCGGAGTAAACCTTAGTCACACCAATGATAGTATAATATCCCAAAGGGTGCAAACATTTCTGTATTATATAACATTATTTAGTATTTTAGTTTTTGTACATATAAACCTTTCTCTTTTGCATTTTGACTTGTCTTTTAACAAGCTATTTTTCAGAACATCTTATAGTAAATTGTGCTTTAAAAAAGTGATGGCCTGGACACCTAATACACTTACTGTATGGTTATCTAACATTTCCAAAGGAACCAGTGGGTCATGTGATATAAATGAATATATTCTGTGGATGCAGTCTAGTTCATTTTTAAATCGTGTGTGTCAGGAGCTGTCATGGACGTTGGTACTTCTGCACAGCGGAGACTTCACCTCATCAGATAGCACTTTACTCTCTGAGTAGAAACAGATCTGTGAGCAGCCTCTCATTACTCTGAGTTAAACCTGGTTAAAAAAGAGAGTCTCTAACTGTGACCATACCAGAGAGGCTGATGGGTAATGAGGCAGAGGAACACTGCTCACTGCACATGTGACAGCACAGACAGGACGGATAACACATCTCTGCCGAGGCTGTCACTCGCTGCACTGTGTGTGTGTGTGTGTGTGTGTGTGTGTGTGTGTGTGTGTGTGTGTGTGTGTGTGTGTGTGTGTGTGTGTGTGTGTGTGTGTGTGTGTGTGTGTGTGTGTGTGTGTGTGTGTGTGTGTGTGTGTGTGTGTGTGTGTGTGTGTGTGTGTGTGTGTGTGTGTGTGTGTGTGTGTGTGTGTGTGTGTGTGTGTGTGTGTGTGTGTGTGTGTGTGTGTGTGTGTGTGTGTGTGTGTGTGATGTGTCCGGTCTGCAGACCTTGTTTGTCACGGCTCATGAAGCACAAAGGGAGCAGGAGACCCTCCATATGCTGCTCATGTCTGTCAGGGAGAGCATCAACACGGCTCCTACTCTCCTCTCCTCATAAAACCTCCGTATAATGCACCAGTGATGCCAGAAGGAATGACGGAAACATAAGCAATCTGGGGTAATAGCAAGTTTAGGTCATGCACAAGCAATTTGGCTTCACACATTCCTATTTCACTTAGTTTGATGTCGATAAACGCTGAACATTTTGGGGTTCGTCAGATAAAACAAGTTAGGGTTAGGTCCAAGCCGTCCTTTTGGGTACTAGAAAGATGTGGCATGCATTTATCACTTTTTATTCTGATGAATAGACTGCATGGTGTATTGGTGAGCTGAACTAATATCTATGAGACTAATGCTTCAACTATTGTCAGGCCATCAGGCACCTTAGTTAAAAAGAGGCAGGGATCCCCTAACAATTGTATAAGTACCAAATTGAGTTGTATGTAACCAAAATTAAAACCAAAACCACATTGCAGTAACATGAACATACTATAAGCAAAGATAATTGGTCCATTTAAAAAATAATCAAACATTAAATGTACAAAACCTTGATTGTCAACAGTTACCCATGAATGCAGCACCTATCCAAAGTAGTTTTTTGTTTTAATAGTTAAGTGAGGTACGAACCATAAAAGTATTTCGAGATGGCACTTAAAGTTACAGTTGCTTTGTTGGAGTTTAATTGGACATGACTTTTTTGTTGAAGATTTAGGGATGATGTTCAACAGTTTAGGTTAATGTGCATCTCATAACACTGGGCTTCACAACGCCACGGTCGCTTTGTCCGAAAAGTCTAAAACGAATAGTTAAACAAACACAGAAAACGACACAACAATGCAGAAATACAACCAGTGTATATTTCCAACCAACTGAGAGAGAAATATTCCCAAAAGGATAGATTCAGAAAGATCCTTCTTAAGATCTTGAGACAGATAAATCTCATCATGAATCCTCGTCCATATCGCTGGCCGAACGACAAACCGTCACCTGAGTCATGGACATGTTCAGATCAGGAAACTCGGCAAATGACACATTTTGGTCATTTTGTTTGGAGGATTATTGGATTTATGAGACTAATATGTGGACATGGAGGGATGGAACAGATGGGACTGGAGAGCAGGAGAGATGCAGGCATCAGCGTTCAACTGTAGTTCCTCTTCCTGCAGCCTCTCAAATGTAACACAGACCTTAAAGGTCACCCATTATTCTGTTTTTCATCAATATATCACAGGTCTCAGATATATACAGAACCTGTCTCTGATTGGCTGAAACACCAAACAGATCATTGCAGCATTACCCATAATCCCCTCTGTTTCAGCCCTGTTTCCAAAGTGCTGATTCTCTGTCTGTTACTTTAGGGGGGGGGGGGGTTACCTTGGTTTGTGATTGGCTAATGGTTACACAAGACAATACATCGTTATGACATCATAAAGTGGCCCAAATCTGATCAGCTCATTTTCAGACAGGTTTTTATATAAATGGATCAAAAAGAGAGAGAATCTTTGTTCCTGAAACTTTCAGAGTCTCTTTCCACAGAGGGGACACGTGTGTGTGTGTGTGTGTGTGTGTGTGTGTGTGTGTGTGTGTGTGTGTGTGTGTGTGTGTGTGTGTGTGTGTTAGCATATCCACACAAAAAAAAGTTAGTATGGTATCAAATGCT
>NC_136904.1:6782241-6838836 GCF_949606895.1 Notothenia rossii | reverse complement strand
GGATTCTCATTTATTCATTTTATTTATATAATTAAATCGATTTTTTTGTTTGTTTTATCTGAGTGTTCCAGGGTATTCTCTGAATACCTTGAAGGCCCTGAGGGTTCGCCACTGGTAAATAAGAACGAGACATCTGCATCAATAATTCGTCTGCCTTCTTTGTTATGACAAGCTGCAATGAGGCAAATAAAGCACACACACCTTGAGTGTGTTAATAAACGGCCAGACAGGAAATTGATGCTGCCAACAAAGACGAGGGCTCGATAATCTCCAGGGAGCCGTGAGTCAGAGCGTCTGGGAAACAAACTAATGTCACAGAGAGTAAGGAGCGGAGCTAACATCTGGAGAGAGGACGTCAGAGCGGTTAGATAACACCGCTGGAGGCAAAAGGTTCACTGATAACTTATTTACACTCAATCTATGACCTACTTGTGATATTCCTTACTACAAGGTAGCACTGGGGCTTTTGTTTCGCTAATCTGTGGTGTTCCCATTTAGATCACTGATTGCAGGACAGTATTAGGCGTCAAATGTATTAAAGGTCCTCTATACTGATTTTCATCAATATATTACAGGTCTGGGATATATACGGAACATGTCTCTGATTGGCTGAAACACCACACAGAGCATTGCAGCATTACCCATAATCCCCTCTGTTTCAGCCCTGTTTCCAAAGTGCTGATTCTCTGTCTGTTACTTTAGATGAAAATAAGGAGCCCCTCCCCACGCCCCTCTGAGAGAGATTTGGTTACAAAGAACTCAATGGTGCTCTAGGAGGAGATTCAGGTGATAAGGTGGGGTGGGGGGGGTTACCTTGGTTGCTGATTGGCTAATGGTTACACAAGACAATACATCGTTATGACATCATGAAGTGACCAAAATCTGATCAGCTCATTTTTATAGAAATGGATCAGGACAAAAAGAGAGATAATCTTTGATCCTGAAACTTTCAGAGTCTCTTTCAACAGAGGGGACACATGTTGATGTAGCAGAGACATGAAGAAGAGGGGACACATGTTGATGTAGCAGAGACATGAAGAAGAGGGGACACATGTTGATGTAGAAGAGACATGAAGAAGAGGGGACACATGTTGATGTAGCAGAGACATGAAGAAGAGGGGACACATGTTGATGTAGAAGAGACATGGAGAAGAGGGGACACATGTTGATGTAGAAGAGACATGAAGAAGAGGGGACACATGTTGATGTCGAAGAGACATGGAGAAGAGGGGACACATGTTGATGTAGAAGAGACACGGAGAAGAGGGGACACATGTTGATGTAGAAGAGAGACGGAGAAGAGGGGACACATGTTGATGTAGAAGAGAGACGGAGAAGAGGGGACACATGTTGATGTAGAAGAGAGACGGAGAAGAGGGGACACATGTTGATGTAGAAGAGACATGGAGAAGAGGGGACACATGTTGATGTAGCAGAGACATGAAGAAGAGGGGACACATGTTGATGTAGAAGAGATATGAAGAAGAGGGGACACATTTTGATGTAGAAGAGACATGAAGAAGAGGGGACACATGTTGATGTAGAAGAGACATGGAGAAGAGGGGACACATGTTGATGTAGAAGAGACATGGAGAAGAGGGGACACATGTTGATGTAGCAGAGACATGAAGAAGAGGGGACACATGTTGATGTAGAAGAGATATGAAGAAGAGGGGACACATTTTGATGTAGAAGAGACATGAAGAAGAGGGGACACATGTTGATGTAGAAGAGACATGGAGAAGAGGGGACACATGTTGATGTAGAAGAGATATGAAGAAGAGGGGACACATTTTGATGTAGAAGAGACATGAAGAAGAGGGGACACATGTTGATGTAGAAGAGACATGGAGAAGAGGGGACACATGTTGATGTAGAAGAGACATGGAGAAGAGGGGACACATGTTGATGTAGAAGAGACATGGAGAAGAGGGGACACATGTTGATGTAGAAGAGAGATGGAGAAGAGGGGACACATGTTGATGTAGAAGAGACATGAAGAAGAGGGGACACGTGTTGATGTAGAAGAGACATGGAGAAGAGGGGACACATGTTGATGTAGAAGAGACATGAAGAAGAGGGGACACATGTTGATGTAGAAAATATATGAAGAAGTGGATTTTGAATGTATGGAAACCCATTCTACGGTGGCCGACAGGTGCAAACGCTACAACGACCCAAAACATTTCCATCAGGAGAAACGTGCTGCAGCTTCAGAAAGGATGCAAACATAAAAACACAATTGTTCCAAAAGAAATGCAAATGAAGAAATATCTCCACCAACTTGATGAAACGTGCGCAGTTTTCTAAAAGCGCTGCATTAACAAAAAGCAGCGCATACTGTACAAAACGCTGCAAAAGTTACATATGTTGACTTATTGTCTCAATTAAAGTAGTTTCAATATAATATTGTATGTTCGTATTGATAAATAGGAATTAGCGTGAACATTATTTAACAATTCCCATGGGTTAACAATACAATACAATGCATGTAACACCTCACAATCCTCCCTTTCTTGCTGTTGTTACTGAACAACGTAGGCCCTTATTCTCAGGCTTCAGATAGCTTATTGGGGTGACCCATTTTTAAACTTGTTTTGTGAATTAAAAACTGAATTAAAATGAACCTGTTTCATTCATTATTATTTGCTCTGGATGCCAGCTGAATGCCTGCAAGGGAAAGATACAGAAACAACCGAACAAACAGATGAGTCGAGGCTCTCAAAAGAACTGATTTGTTGTCTGCTACGGTCTCTCTGCATGACAAATACGCCGTCCATTGTTCACTCTCTCTTCACATGTTGGGTTATTGTTCAGTCACACTGCTTTCACCACCTGCCCACTCCTTTGACACACCACGTTATATCGAAATGATCTCCACAAATATCCATCAACCCACTATAAAGCTAAGTCCACCGCTGGCTACATTTTGGAAGCTACAAATTAGCATTACAATTATGAAGGGTCATACGGAGAGATAATGGACCTCTCACGGGTAATTTTGGGACACCTCAAAGCATTTAGAAAGCATGAGGACTTCAGTCATAGCGAGCAATTATCCAAAGTGTTCACTGTACATGACGGGGACGGTTTAACTTCTAAACTGAAACTGGAACAGAGGGTTTGGGTAGAATGAGTGGGAGTTAATAAAATACAAAAATAAAGATGCATTCAAAAGCAAAACGACAAACATATGGGGAGGGGTCACAGGTGGGCCTCAGTCCTTTAGAAACCACATGAAGTCAGTTTATTCAACTTAAATAAACTCTGTATAATTCATACATTTATATTTGAGCCACAGTAGAGTGGTGCAGTGACGAGTCCTAAAACCCGGAAGTGAGTTAGCATTCTCCTTTACCGGTTCCCTCGTCTCTGAGCCAATGGGATTTCTCCATAGGATTTTGGAAAATATCTGGAACTAAGGTCTGTGGTTGAGACACATTGAAGAGACGGATCACGTTTTGTTCTACGACATTAAATCCATCAGCAGTGACCCCACTGGTGATTTCTGAAGAGTTGACATGTCTGAAAAACGATGGTTGTTACCAAGTGGCTGAATAGGACTACAGAAGTCGTGGAGGCCGTTTTTACGTCATTACACCGAACACGTAAACACTCCTCTAAGTTTGTTTGCCCTGTTCTGCTTGAAAGCAAGTACCTGCCTCCTGCAGACTGTTCAAACAAACACGCTTCAACTTGTACCATTTTGAATCTGTAGTTTTGAATATGGATCTTAGGTTGGCGTGACGTTGAAGTCGTGCTGCTGTAGTTCGTTTATAGCATAACGTTAGCATTTTGCTTCTGGCGATTAGATTTATGATTCAAAAATGATAAAAGTAGGGTAGACATGTGGAGATTATCCGGCTGAACAAAACATGCATTCATCAAAACAGGTTCGTTTTCAACAGATCTTATTTCGAGCAATTTTCCAAAATCCTATGGAGAAATCCCGTTGCTCTTTTGTCGAGGGAACCAGCAGCTTACTTCCGGGTAAATACGTCCTCCCTGCACCGCTCCATAGAGGTAGCAATCGCAGTGTCAATCGGATGGTCAACAACTTTAGTCCAGAGTTAAATATCTCAACAACTGAGTCAATGAGTTGGATTTGCATATAACACTGTTCATGTTCCCCAGAGGATGAATCCTATTGTCTTTGTGCATCCTTGGACTTTTCATCTAGAGCCACAAGGAGCCAAAACTTTAAATATCCAGAGAAATATCTCAAAATCTACTACACGATACGATACAACTTTATTGTCAGATCAACTCTTACATCTTTCTAGCATCACAGCTGCTCCATTTTCAACATCAAACAAAAACAGATACTAAGACATGATAGAATAAAACAAACATGAATATACTATAACAATCACCGAAGCAAACAGGTGGGGTTTTACTGTGTATTTAATTCTAGGATTGAATGGTGCACAAAGGAGTGCTTCAGTCTAACTTTATTAAATGGTGGCGTTGTCAGTGCCAGTTGTTGAGCTGTTAAAGTGGCTTATGTGAAGAATAAACCAATAAATAAACAACAAACACAACTGATCAGTAACAACTGGTGCAGGGATCAAAGGAAAGTCACTCTGCGGTCAGTCAGTGCACCTGTTGGCTGTTTCCAAAAATACACCGAGCAAACATCTATTCCAGCAGAGAAAGAGAACACATGAAACTGACAATGGACGATGCCATTCATCTCGAAATGACACATATCGACCCAAAGAGGATCTCACATCCATCTTGTGGCGACACCTCTGACTCCTCTGAACCTGAACAATCTAAATGTGTATCGACGGTATGTACCGACGTCACTGTTGACATGATAACACGACCAAATGGAGCTCATACATACCTGACAGTCAGTGAAGTATGGATGTTGCCAGAAATTGATTTTGCATGTACAAGCATACATGAAGCTTTGGGAAGAAATGTTGGAGTAGCCTGAAGGAAAAACTCATATTTCTCAAGGAGGGTGAATGATAAATGGACTATACTTATCCAGAAGCACTACATTCACAAATGGACCAATCATAATCAATCCCACAAATCCTGGACAGACAAACTTTATGCAAAGAAATCCATATTTTAGAACTCCATCAAACGGGCTTTTAGCTGGACTGCTCCCAGACTCTGGAACTCCCTCCCCCCGCACATCTGACAGTCAGACACAATCACCATATTCAAATCCCAATTAAAAACCCACCTGTTCAAATCTGCCTACTCACTGTAGTGCTCCCCATTATATGTTTCATTTGTGTCCACTTAAATGTCTCCTCCATGATTTCCTGTTTCTGTTTTTATCATGTTCTGTTGCCTATTAGCGCTTTCTTTTTTAACAAATTGTACAGTGTCCTTAGGTGTCATGAAAGGCGCCTAAAATAAAATGTATTATTATTATTAAACTCCATTTCAAAACCCTGTATTAGGTCTGACATTCTGTGGGAAATGTCCCAATATAATAATAATAATAATAATAATAATAATAATAATAATAATAATAATAATAATAATAATAACTTATATTTATATAGCGCTTTGCTGGAACTCAAAGATACTTTATAGTATGAGGGAGGGTAGACAAACAAGGACAAACAAGGACAACCAGGGACAAACAAGGACAAACAAGGACAAACAGGGACAAACAAGGACAAACAAGGACAAACAAGGACAAACAGGGACAAACAGGGACAAACAAGGACAAACAAGGACAAACAGGGACAAACAAGGATAAACAGGGACAAACAAGGAAAAACAAGGACAAACAAGGACAAGCAAGGACAAACAAGGACAAACAAGGACAAACAAGGACAAACAGGGATAAACAAGGACAAACAAGGACAAACAGGGATAAACAAGGACAAACAAGGACAAACAAGGACACACAAGGACAAACAAGGACAAACAGGGATAAACAAGGACAAACAAGGACAAACAAGGACAAACAAGGATACACATGGAGAAGCAAAACAAACAAAAAACAACAAAACAAAACAAAGAAAAACAAATTAATTATAATAAATAAATAAAATAAAACAAAAATAAAATAAACAGAAAAAGCAACAAAAGAACATTTAACTTGGATCTTACCGCACTAACATTACTAATAGACCTTTGCATATCATTTCAAGGAAAATACTTTCTCAACCAACCTTATATAATATCCATTCCTTTCAATAAATGGGAGCAACAACTACATCACCCCAGTGACCAAAACACATCTTCTCTACGTCAATCAAAGACAGGCAACCAATACAAAACTAGATTATTCATAGAACTCAATACACAGAGGAAATGATGTCTGACATGTCTGAATAAAACCCGCAGACACCCCTATGCCTGTAGGGAATACACACCAATCCAACAATTCTGGGACGACATGTCTCTTTTTTTGGACTCCCAAATCCCCCCTACAAAAATCTATCATCGTAGTCATTGTTGTTATTATTTCGCTAACATGAAGTGTTTCTATTTAAATCATCGCTTCAGGGGACATTACATTGACTTACATGCATTTCCTGGAGACTTATCCTAACCTTAACCATAACCAACACATGCCTAACTCTAACCCTAACCCTTACCCTAACCCTAACGGCCCGTCCACACTACAGCTTCGACAGCTTGAAAAACGGTTTCCAACGCGTCTGCCCATTCACTTTGAATGGGGTGACGTCACGTTGCCTCGCTTTTCGCCGAACTGAATTGTGGGTAGCATAGCGGTCCGACTCCGCCGTCTCCGGCTGCAGAAGTTGAACAATTTTCAACTTCTGCAGCCGGAGACGCCGGAGTAGCCAGCGTCAGCCAATCAAATCCCATTTATGCAAATCTGACAGTTCAAGCGCTATCCAATCAAACCGCGTGCAAGCTGGGAGAGCCAAACCACAGTTCATTTCCTCATATTCCGAACGAGAAATTACGGTAGCAAATCACCCGGTTCTTTACGACCAGAACTATTTACCGGGATACAAACCGGAGGAACCAGGCATGGAGGGAGGTGGCAGAGACAGTGAGTGAAACTGGTAGGTTTTCGCCTGTTTGGGGAGTTTATATATATATATATATATATATATATATATATATATATATATTGCTCGCATAAAATCCCCGGGGTTTTTTGCTTTGTATGCCGGGGATGGGACATTTTTTTATTGGTTGTTGGTCGCGGTGCTCGAATAAAATCCCCAAGCTTCAGACACGCCCAGCTCCAAAAAAAAATTGAAGCTGTAGTGTGGACGGGCCGTAACCCTAAACTTAACCAAGTCTTCACCCTAAAATTAATGATTCCCCTCATGGGGACCTCCATTATGTCCCCATGAGGGAAGCCAGTCCCCACATGTGACTTTGTAAACAGATTTAGCTCCTCACAAGTATAGTAATGCTAGCCACACACACACACACACACACACACACACACACACACACACACACACACACACACACACACACACACACACACACACACACACACACACACACACACACACACACACACACACACACACACACACACACACACACACACACACACACACACACACACACACACACACACACACACACACACACACACACACACACACACACACTAACACACTGTTAGTTCTCATTGGGAGAAACTTGGGGTATTTGCTAAAGGACACTTGAGCAGGAGGAGCAAGGAGTCTTTAAATATCCCCTATCATGCTATTTTTAGGCATATATTATGGGTCTCAGATATATACAAATATATAAAAAAACATGTCTATGATGTGTTTTGCTCAAAATACCAAACAGATCATATATTTTAGACATCCCTCATATCCCTCTGTTTCAGCTGTTAGAGAACTGCAGGTTAAACGCTGCCGTGATGAAACGCCATATCATGTTCCAAACCACATAAAGGATTATCTCTGAAACAGTATGGAGCTCAAAGGCTTTCTCTCTTGCCGGTTATACCACAAGGTGAGTTCCTTTTTATTTCCTGCTTCTTCACACACATGCTCTCCAGTACAGGTTAGCTCTGAGTGTTAGCGATGCTAATGTAAACACCGACCATATTACGTCCAAAACAGTCGGGCATTGTTTCTGATAGCAACTTTCTGATAGGGCCGTGGGTCCACATTTCAGATATTACGTCATATCGGACGCAAATCTGGATCAGCTCCGTTGTTCCCCCGTTTTTAGAGATTTGTGTACGGAGGAAAAAAGAGAGGATTTTATTTTCTGACGCTGTGTGAGTCCCCCGACACACCGGGGACACATCTTTATGTAGAAAAGACATCACAAAGTGAATTTTGCATGATAGGTCCCCTTTAAGGGTAATGTCTGTTGTCATGTTTTTGATAAAACCCTGAATCCTACCTTACCCTAACCCTAAAGATGGACTCTCTGAACCTCCTGGTTTTCTGAAGTCAGTTTTGCAAAATAACTTTTTTACAGGTTTTCTTCAAAAGTCCTTTGTCAGCCTCTGATTAAGTGACACATCATGTTCCTTCTCCTTTAGCCTTCTTCTTTACAAACTTCACACTGAATTCTTTCTGAATCTGTTGATGCAGTTGATGGAAACAACTTTTTACTAGCTTCACATTTCTGTTACGAGCGTGAACACATGATGGCAGTTTCTCAGGCTTCAGTGAACAACATGGAGATGAGCTCCGTATGGTAATGGAGAGAAGTGCTGTCAGAGTGATTATGTAAAACCAACATCTGGGACTGGAAAGTAATACCTTAAATCTGCATTATTTCTAATGAAATAAGCAATTAGATTGTATAGAAGTCTATGACCTGCCTTCAGTTATTCCCTGAAACAACATTTTCCAGATGAGTTTATCTGGTTTCAAGTCTTATTAAACACAGCATGAAACATTTTGACCCTTTTTTTTGGAAAATATGGATTCTTTATGGATTGAATAGAAGTCTATGACAAAATAATCCTACGTCACTTTTGATTTATTTAGTCGTTAAACATTTTTGGATGAGTTAATGGATTTAATCTATCATTTCAAGTCTTCTTAAATACATCCTGAAGTTTATTTAGTAAATGATGGTCCCATTTTGAGTGTAAGGATTGTAGAGAAGTGCAAATGAGCCTACTTCTCCAACATTTATTAGCCCAGTAAAAACATTTCTGATGAGTTTATGGTCTCAACCCAGTGTCAATAATTCTTCCAAACAGCATGATGTTCCTTTAGTAAATTAGGATCCCATTTAGAGTTAAATAGACCATAAAGCAGGGCATACGTCCGTCCATCCATCATCCACTAAACTAACAGCCTGAAAACACACAGTGAAGTATATTTTCTCTCAATAACACCAGCCACATCTTGCTGCTACGAATAATCAGCTCAAAATGTATGTGGATTAATCCCAAAAATCCAAAACAAATGCACCATTTCCTAAAGAAACAAGCTATTAGGAGCCATAACAAAACATACTATTATGATGGTAGTCTTCCATATGTGTGTGTGGACTTGATTGCTACCTAACGAACCCGAGCAGAAACACAATATTAAACTGTGTCACACATCAGGTTATCAGATATATTTAGGTAATTATTAATTCAATCTAATAAACGAATGCCTGTGAGATCTATGACTTGATGACTCCACCTCAAAAGGGACTGATTATATAGAAGCCTATGAAAAGATTACCCTACTCCACACTTGATTTATTACCTCATCAGTGATGGTCTCAATCTTTAGTTTTGAGTATTTTCCTATAAAGCATTGAGTTTTATGAAGTAACTGTTGGTCCGATTATAATAAAAGATAAATAATATAGCAGGCTATGCTTATGAACATTACTCCATCTTTTAAAAATGTTTTGGTAATGTTTGTAATCAGATACAGTTACGTTATTATTCATTCAATCTAATAAAGTAACGCCTGCGTAAATCTGTGAATAAATGTCTTGATTCTAAAAGAAGTCAGATTGTATAGAAGTCTATAAAAAAAATGGCTAGTAAACATTTTCCTGATGAGTTTATGGTCTCAATGTTCTAATAATAATAATAATAATAATAATAAAAACTAAATAATAATTACTCAAAATTAAAAAAGATGATTATGATGCTACATTAACTCATTATACAGTCTTCCATATGCAGTGTCTGGACTTAATATGATATAAATTGTTACCTAACCAACCAGAACAGAAACACAATATTAAACTGTGTCCCACATCAGGCTATCAGATATATTTAGGTAATTATGAATTCAGTTTAATAAATTAAATCCTGTGTTTATCTCGCTCTGCGTTTAGCCAAAGGACGGAGAAGCAGAGCATTTCATAAAATATAACCGTGTCTCCTCCCCTGGAGATGGAGAATTAGATAGTGAGCATGTATATTACATTTCCTCACACTCCTTTAAAAGCCTGCTCCAATGAATGACTAAGCTTGCATCAAACTCAAAAGCATTAATAATAAAACACAGCAGAATATTTTCTATAACAGAATTCGTGGTCATTAGCCATGTCATCAACATTATGCAAATGTAGAAACCTCATTAAGTGAGGGGTGCTTTACGAGTAGAACTGGAGACAACTTTTAATCCCAACCATGTCTTAAAATGGGATTAAGAATCTGTGGATATTTCTGATTCCTCCACAAGTCTGTTTCTGGACTTTTTAAACCGTCTGGGAGAGATGTATTTATTTATTTATTTATTTATTTATTTATTTATTTATTTATTTAATTTTATTTTATAATGATGTTTCTCGGGAGTGGGGAGAGGTTAAAAAATGCAGCTGGTTTGCAGAAAAAAATATCAGATTAGACTGGGTTTAGAAAGGAAAGCAGGGTGTGGAAAATATTGGAGGAATTATCAAGGTCATTGTGACAAAACAAGTTTAACAATGTACAAAATGATGGTTCTTTCTGTCAATGTGTTGTTATGTAACATCTGATTTGACGTGGGCTTCTTTGGCTTTAGCATTTGATACCATACTAACTTTTTTTTGTGTGGATATGCTAACACACACACACACACACACACACACACACACACACACACACACACACACACACACACACACACACACACACACACACACACACACACACACACACACACACACACACACACACACACACACACACACACACACACACACACACACACACACGTCCCCTCTATGGAAAGAGACTCTGAAAGTTTCAGGAACAAAGATTCTCTCTCTTTTTGATCCATTTCTATAAAAACCTGTCTGAAAATGAGCTGATCAGATTTGGGCCACTTTATGATGTCATAACGATGTACTGTCTTGTGTAACCATTAGCCAATCACCAACCAAGGTAACCCCCCCCCCCCCCCCGCCCCTAAAGTAACAGACAGAGAATCAGCACTTTGGAAACAGGGCTGAAACAGAGGGGATTATGGGTAATGCTGCAATGATCTGTTTGGTGTTTCAGCCAATCAGAGACATGTTCTGTATATATCTGAGACCCATGATATATTGATGAAAAACAGAATGATAGGGGACCTTTAAGGTCTGTGTTACACTTGAGAGGCTGCAGGAAGAGGAACTACAGTTGAACGCTGATGCCTGCATCTCTCCTGCTCTCCAGTCCCATCTGTTCCATCCCTCCATGTCCACATATTAGTCTCATAAATCCAATAATCCTCCAAACAAAATGACCAAAATGTGTCATTTGCCGAGTTTCCTGATCTGAACATGTCCATGACTCAGGTGACGGTTTGTCGTTCGGCCAGCGATATGGACGAGGATTCATGATGAGATTTATCTGTCTCAAGATCTTAAGAAGGATCTTTCTGAATCTATCCTTTTGGGAATATTTCTCTCTCAGTTGGTTGGAAATATATACTGGTTGTATTTCTGCATTGTTGTGTCGTTTTCTGTGTTTGTTTAACTATTCGTTTTAGACTTTTCAGACAAAGCGACCGTGGCGTTGTGAAGCCCAGTGTTATGAGATGCACTTTAACCTAAACTGTTGAACATCATCCCTAAATCTTCAACAAAAAAGTAATGTCCAATTAAACTCCAACAAAGCAACTGTAACTTTAAGTGCCATCTCGAAATACTTGTATGGTGCGTACCACACTTAACTATTAAAACAAAAACTACTTTGGATAGGTGCTGCATTCATGGGTAACTGTTGACAATCAAGGTTTTGTACATTTAATGTTTGATTATTTTTTTAATTGACCAATTATCTTTGCTTATAGTATGCTCATGTTACTGCAATGTGGTTTTGGTTTTAATTTTGGTTACATACAACTCAATTTGGTACTTATATAGTTGTTAGGGGATTCCTGTCCAGCCTCGTTTTAACTAAGGTGCCTGATGGCCTGACAATAGTTGAAGCATTAGTCTCATAGATATTAGTTCAGCTCACCAATACACCATGCAATCTATTCATCAGAATAGAAAGTGATAAATGCATGCCACATCTTTCTAGTGCCCAAAAGGACGGCTTGGACCTAACCCTAACTTGTTTTATCTGACGAACAGTTCAAAACCCCAAAATGTTCAGCGTTTATCGACATCAAACTAAGTGAAATAGGAATGTGTGAAGCCAAATTGCTTATGCACGACCTAAACTTGCTATTACCCCAGATTGCTTATGTTTCCGTCATTCCTTCTGGCATCACTGGTGCATTATACGGAGGTTTTATGAGGAGAGGAGAGTAGGAGCCGTGTTGATGCTCTCCCTGACAGACATGAGCAGCATATGGAGGGTCTCCTGCTCCCTTTGTGCTTCATGAGCCGTGACAAACAAGGTCTGCAGACCGGACACATCACACACACACACACACACACACACACACACACACACACACACACACACACACACACACACACACACACACACACACACACACACACACACACACACACACACACACACACACACACACACACACACACACACACACACACACACACACACACACACACACACACACACACACACACAGTGCAGCGAGTGACAGCCTCGGCAGAGATGTGTTATCCGTCCTGTCTGTGCTGTCACATGTGCAGTGAGCAGTGTTCCTCTGCCTCATTACCCATCAGCCTCTCTGGTATGGTCACAGTTAGAGACTCTCTTTTTTAACCAGGTTTACAGTTTTTCTCAATCGCTAAACCCACTATTTAGAATCAAAATTCCTTTCATCAAACCAACAGCACAGCCATCGAAACAGAAAACCATTTCTCTACAACAGTATACCATTTCTCATTGATATCACACAAAATGCAGATGCTAAGCAGTGTTTTGCAAAACAGATCACACAATTCTCTAACTGAAGTTACAATTCTCTACACAAAGATCAAAAATCTGTTGTGTAACTCATGTCTACAAAACAACAAATAATCTTCTCACAGTGGATAACACTTCCTCATAAACTTAGACCATAGCTACACTAATTGACACTTGATGTGCAAAATATTAACACTTGTTATCAGTCAATCACCCCATTGAAAAAGGTAACTCCATGGAATGTACTGTATACCTTACAGTAATGATGTTACATTGAAAACATTTACATGATAGAATTTGCATGACTGTACTTAAAATATTTTTTTAAATGGTGCCGGTAAAGCTATAATAGTGTTGATATCACTTGCATAGGTCTTTGAGATGTTCATATGGGGAGGATTAGCTATAGCTGATACAACATTTTTACAGTCAGTAATTGTGGTCTTTTCCTTTTTGCACATTGAGAAATGTTTTTTTTTGTATTGGGGTGAATTGAGTACTTCACTTCCATGTAAATGAATTGCTCACAGCTGACATCAATGAATTTCCTATAGTAATTGTAATTAGTGAGAATCCTATAAAAGACCTCCCTCACTTCAGTAAGATGTTTGTGTAAACAAAATGGCTGATCGAGTAGGTAGAGGAGCTCTGAGAGGAAGAAGGAACCCTGTTGTTCAGCGAGGAAGAGGGAGGGCTGATGTTCAGAGAGGAAGAGGGAGAGCTGATGTTCAGAGAGGAAGAGGGAGAGCTGATGTTCAGAGAGGAAGAGGGAACCCTCATGTGAGGGAACCCTCATGTTCAGAGAGGAAGAGGGAGGGCTGTACGTATGCGTGGTGGAAGAGTTGAAAGGGGACCAATGCGAACAGTAGTTTCGGACAACACCCGTGCAACTATTGTGGACCACGTCATAAACCATGGCATGTCCCTCAGTGAGGCTGGCCAAAGGGTTCAGCCCAATATACCGAGATCAACAGTGGCATCCATTATTAGGATCTTCAGGCACGAAAATAGGTAAGCTACTGTAACCCTTTTTTACAGCACTTCATGCATTTCTATTTTGATGTAGGTTTCAATCACTGTTTTTATATTACAGTACATAACATTCTCAAATATTTATTGATAGAACTGAAAGAGCACCCCGCTCTGGTGGCAGACGAAAGGCCTTTACTCCAGAACAAGAGTCTGCCATTGTTGATATGGTTGTGGCCAACAATGAAATCCGCTTAAGGGAGATTCAGGCCAGAATAATTGCAGACCAGGATGTCTTCAGTAACATTCAGTCTATAAGTGTTGCAACCATTGACCGGGTGTTAAAGAGGCAACACCTCAGAATGAAACAGATCTATAAGGTTCCCTTTGAACGCAACTCTGACCGTGTGAAGGAGTTAAGGCACCGGTATGTACAGGTAAGGACCTCAATCACACTGATGGCTTGCCTATATTTTTAGTATGTCTGACTGCTTACAGTAATGTAAAACGGTCCTCTGTTTGTTTCATTTTCTTTAGCGAATGATGGAGCTGGAAGGCAATGCATTACCACATGTTTTTGTATATGTGGATGAAGCAGGCTTCAACCTCTCCAAAGTGAGGAGACGTGGGAGGAACCTTATTGGGCAAAGAGCGACAGTCTTTGTTCCAGGCCAAAGGGGAGGAAACATAACATTGTGTGCGGCTCTCTCGACACAAGGCGTCCTTGCTCACATCCCTTTATAGTAATGGGAGCATATAACACGCAACGTGTCCTTGCCTTCCTGGATGTCCTGTATGACGGACTTGTGCCACCAGAAGAGAGGGATCAAGTGAGGTCGGTTCACGTGGTCATATGGGACAATGTGGCATTCCACCACTTTCGTGACGTGAGGGCATGGTTTGAGGCTCATCCACACATGGCCATGGAGTTCCTCCCTCCATACTCCCCATTTCTAAACCCCATTGAGGAGTTCTTCTCTGCCTGGAGATGGAAGGTTTATGACCATCATCCTCATGACAGAATGCCCCTTTTGGACGCAATGAATGCTGGCTGTCGGGACATCTCTGCGGAATCCTGTCAAGGGTGGTGTCGACACGCAAGGAGATATTTCCCACGCTGCCTTGCAAGGGAAGACATACGCTGTGACGTAGATGAGGCTATGTGGCCCGACAGACGCCAAAGAGCAGATCAGTAAAGTTATATAGATCTCATTCTCTGCTTTACTGCTGATTTACATCATTTACCCATGTTATTTTTTTCCAGTGTATTGCTATTCGTCTTTTGTTTCTGTTACGGTGCTCTTCTGAAAATGAGACAATAAAAACAATGGCATAGTTACAGTAAGACTCTGTTTTTCCTATATGTAAGTTTGTTTCTCCCAACTTGTCAGTTTTCCGTTCAGTTTCCAATATCGATAGCTTGAGGTTTGTGTATTGATGATTGTAGTCAGTATTTAGTGTGCCACTTAGTAATGACTGTTCAAATAGTCTTCTCATGAGCTGACAAATGTTTGTTTTTGGAGAAGGTATCTGGTTTTGGAAGGGGTATTTTTAGTTTTGAGTGCCTTAGAGCACTTTGCAAGAAATGTATATTGTTATGGTAGAATGTGTTGTTATGGTGACCGGAGTTTCAGTTATGAAAACACATTTGTCTCATTAGAGGACAATTTGTTCTGTTTCGATCGACTTATTCTTTTTTGTGACCAGTATTTTCAGTTTTGGTCATGTAAGTGCATTTTGCAAAAGATATTCAGAGTTATGGCAAGTGTGTTTCTGTTTAGATGGCTATGCTCTTGTTTTGAAGAAATGAATTTAGATTCTAAAAAGTGGGTTTAGCGATTGAGAAAAACTGTAACTCAGAGTAATGAGAGGCTGCTCACAGATCTGTTTCTACTCAGAGAGTAAAGTGCTATCTGATGAGGTGAAGTCTCCGCTGTGCAGAAGTACCAACGTCCATGACAGCTCCTGACACACACGATTTAAAAATGAACTAGACTGCATCCACAGAATATATTCATTTATATCACATGACCCACTGGTTCCTTTGGAAATGTTAGATAACCATACAGTAAGTGTATTAGGTGTCCAGGCCATCACTTTTTTAAAGCACAATTTACTATAAGATGTTCTGAAAAATAGCTTGTTAAAAGACAAGTCAAAATGCAAAAGAGAAAGGTTTATATGTACAAAAACTAAAATACTAAATAATGTTATATAATACAGAAATGTTTGCACCCTTTGGGATATTATACTATCATTGGTGTGACTAGGGTTTGCTCCGACATGTTCACTAGCAAATACAATGGTTTACATGCACACTAAGAAAACATTGAAAACTATTTAAAGTTAAGAGAAATGCCTAAACATTGTCCAAGAGAAGTAGTTTAAATAAAAATAGATAAGGTGGAAAATGGTTGACTTTCACTTAGGCGGTTGATGTTTTTATTATTGAGTGAGTTTTTTTCATGAATCCTCTCGCAATTTTTTACCCAACCTACCGTAATGATCTACTCTTCATCTGAGCCATTGGTCCTCATCATTATATGGTAAAAAGGTTCCTAACAACAGCTAGCATCAAGGAACAACTACTGTATAGCAACTCAGAACACTTTGTGTGTCTTTGCACATTAAAAAAAGCGTACAATACATGGAGATATAGATGAAATAAATGCACATTAACCAAAAGATATCTAGTTTTAAAATCACCCACAAACTGGAATACCTCATGTCTTCATATGGATGACTGGCTGGTCAATATTGCTATGCATGTTATCCCGAGATATTTCCTATCACCAATCTGTCGATAATTCGTTATGAAAGCTTTACTCAACCTAAATATGTATCCACTCTGAATTCTAATCTCTAAAACCCTTTGTTCGATCTCAGCCATTACTGAATGTCCTTATCACTTTTTGTTGACTCAAATATAGTCTCGACACACCATGTGACTCCTCAGAGGCTCAGGAAGGGATTTATCTGAGGGGGGGGGGGGGGGGGGGGGTGTCTCCGTCTGCCACTCTCCAGCATCTCCTGCAGACCCCAAAATCTGTCCAACGACATGAACAGGAGCAAAATGGATACAGGTAAAAAAAATGGGTGCAATATATCCCTCGTACAATTCAGGCTTTAGTTTTTCTTTCAATTTATTTACAAACTGCAACGGTATCAGATACCTCTTTAATGTTTTTATGGTCACTTTTTATTTAAAAAGATATATATATAAATGCTTCTTAACCATGTTCTACTTATCTACTATATGTTTTTTTAACTCATTGTGTTCTTTAATAATAATAAAAACGTGAGTGAGCATACTTTGTTATTTGTTTGTATTCTCTTTACGTTATCTGCACTATATCCTGCTGTAATGTTAATTTCCCCGTTAAATAAAGGACTCCTGATTCAGATTTTTCCAGCTCTAATCTAATCTGAACATTTTAAAAGTTATTGTAAGTATGAGCCTGCAGTTTACTAACATCAAAACCTATTTTATAATACATCAGGTGGATCACAAAGGAAGGGTTGGAGAATGGAAATCATCTCACGTGCCTCTGAAGCTCATAAATATTACATTATTTTAAGAAGAAGTGCAGTGAAAGATATTCAATGCTTTCTGGCAGCAGAACATTAGAAATGACATCAGTTTCATTTCCTTTTTGCTGCTACATGAGAGGGCAGGAAATATTAAAATCATGCGTGATTTCTTGGTTGAGTGAAGAAGTAAGAAGCTGAAAGACATTGACTTTTTCTACAATAACACTGCCTCTTATTAACTATTGTTCTTATGAGTTTTACCGTCTATGTGCTGGTGAGCTTCAAAGACGAAAACAGGAAGTGCATGGCGTAGCCTTAAAGATTGTGGATGTCGTGGAAGATGATGATTTGTATTATCTGATATTTGTTGATTATTTATATTATGCACCCTCTTCTGCCATATCCTTAGCCCAGGACCCCCTGTCCAGCACAAAGGTGTTTGGTAGTAAAAAAGAAAGCCAATATAAAACACACTATCAGTTTCTGATGTACTGAACAACAACCTGAAAAACACTTGAACGCCACAATACTTTCATCCCTCTTGCATTGAACTGCGACCGTTTTATGAGTTTCATTGACAATTATAAAGAAACATGGGCTATTTGTTTTATCTGTGTTTTCAATATTAAACAGTCTTCTGAAATGTCCTGCATTCATAATGTAGCTGATGTTGACTTCAGCAGTTAAAGATTGCATTGAAAATATGAATAATGAATATAAAATATAAACATTTTGAACATTACTGCACATTGCACAGCTCTTTAACGACAGACTGCACATGTTGTATTGCTCAGTAATTTGTCATATTAATATTGTATGTACTACTTGGTTTAATTTAGTACTTGTACTTTGTAAAGTACTAAATGTATTCCTTTTTTACATGTTAAATCTTCTTACTGTGTTTGCATCATTATACACCAAAGCAAATTCCTGGTCTGAACGCAATCATTTTAATATATTTAGCTCAGGAACTAACTGATTGTTTTAACGCTGTAACAGACCTGAATCTCTTGTGACTGTTCCCTGATATTAATGAATGAACAGTTCTCCCTTTAATCAACCACATGTTTCATTTGCTGTATCAACCTCACCCAGCTGTCTGCAAACGTACCTGGAAATACTAACACAATGTGAGCGAGGCAGATCACGGAAAAAGGGGGAACAGCAAAGTGACAGAGAGACACGATGAACCTGATGAGAAGCGAAAGGGAACTGAACCCCATTAACCCTGACGCTTAAATCCACTTCCTGTATGACCTCTGTGGTACTTCCTGAGGTTAGTTATTAAAATGCAAGCCTGCTATCAGTCAGGCAGAACATTTTTCAGTCATAGAATAAATGGAGAATCATTGCTATCACTATGTATTGTTAATATTCGACAAAAAAACCAGCTCAAATTGAGTTACAAGGTTTTGAACCAGTGATTGTCGAGATACGCATTAAGTCCTTAATTGAACACTGCAGGCGAGGAAGTGTCAAAAGAACTTTATCAACATCATGAGTGTGTAATAGAAACAGGATACGTAACCATCACTTTCTTTCTTCTTTGCAGCCCTAAAACCATATTATTGTACTACGGCGAAAAATATGTTTGTAAAACTGTTGACACATTGAAGTCCTGTATTAGCCTATCAGAAAGAAACATTAAGTTTAAACCCAAATATTATTGTTATTATACAACTAACCGAATACAGTTACGTGAAATCTGTTGACATAATGTATTTCATTAAAGTCAACGATTCAGTTTTTTCCGTGTACAAGATACATAAAAGTTTTGAAAATTGCACTTAATGTCTTCTCTGTAAATTTGACACTTCCCGCAGGCCGGATTTAACCCTCTGGTGGGCCGGTTTGGGCCCGCGGGCTGTATGTTTGACACCCCTGTTTAAGAGCAACAACAAAGCTGAAACTGTTTCCAAGTGTTTAACGTCACAAAGACTCAGTCAAAGTTACTGTAAGGATTGGGATCAGAACTGTTAAAGGTCACCTATTATGCAAAATCCACTTCTTCATGTCTCTTCTACATCAACATGTGTCCCCTCTTCTTCATGGCTCTTCTACATCACCATGTGTCCCCTCTCCTTCATGTCTCTTCTACATCACCATGTGTCCCCTCTTCTTCATGTCTCTTCTACATCACCATGTGTCCCCTCTCCTTCATGTCTCTTCTACATCAACATGTGTCCCCTCTTCTTCATGTCTCTTCTACATCAACATGTGTCCCCTCTTCTTCATGTCTCTTCTACATCAACATGTGTCCCCTCTTCTCCATGTCTCTTCTACATCAACATATGTCCCCTCTTCTTCTTGTTTCTTCTACATCAACATGTGTCCCCTCTTCTCCATGTCTCTTCTACATCAACATGTGTCCCCTCTTCTTCATGTCTCTTCTACATCAACATGTGTCCCTTCTTCTCCATGTCTCTTCTACATCAACATGTGTCCCCTCTTCTTCATGTCTCTTCTACATCAACATGTGTCCCCTCTTCTTTATGTCTCTTCTACATCAACATGTGTCCCCTCTGTGGAAAGAGACTCTGAAAGTTTCAGGAACAAAGATTCTCTCTCTTTTTGTCCTGATCCATTTCTATAAAAATCTGTCTGAAAATGAGCTGATCAGATTTTGGCCACTTTATGATGTCATAAAGACTGTGTAACCATTAGCCAATCACCAACCAAGGGACGACTTTACAAGGGACGACTATACAAGAGACGACTTTACAAGGGACGACTTTACTTGGATCTTTACAAACATCCCATGCGAAATTCAAGACTTCTTTGCGGTCTTCAGGAGGTTGATCCCGCCCATGCCTCTGCCCCCGCCTCGACGTAAGAGAGACGTAAGCGGCGCCGCCTCTTAGCTCTTGAATCTTGCTGCCAGACCGACAATATTTTGGAGCGGGAAACGAACCGGATTCCGGAGGTAAGAGGCGGCGCGCTGCGGTGTGAAGAGGAAATCAGAGGGGCGTGGGGAGGGGCTCCTTATTTTCATCTAAAGTAACAGACAGAGAATCAGCACTTTGGAAACAGGGCTGAAACAGAGGGGATTATGGGTAATGCTGCAATGATCTGTTTGGTGTTTCAGACAAACACTTCAGAGACATGTTCTGTATATATCTGAGACCTGTGATATATTGATGAAGGACAGAATAATGGGGGACCTTTAAATTGCTGAAGGTAAATCAGAATATTCACTTTTCCATATTGGTTAAAAAAACTACACTCAACAGCTTTCTCTTCTCGCTGGTTAATCATATTATTATCCACGCTGACATGACTCCGCCTGCCAGCCTCTCCCTCCTCGCCTCCCTGACTCATCAGGATGAATGTTGTCATCCCTCCCTCTCTTCTTTACACACTGCTCGTGTCTCTGATGATGAGACGGTGGAAAGAGGCCAACACACAGCGGAGCTCCTCCAAATTGAGCAGAGTCTAAATGGAGCGTAATAGGCCATCCTCTTTCTTCTTCTTCTTCTTTCTATCTGCCCCGTCACTCTCTCTCTCCCTGGGTGATACTTCAGTAGCTGAACCCTTATTTCTCCAAGAAGAAACAGCAGCATGACAACTAATTAACTAAAGTCTCTCTCTGTCAGATTGTGTCTGTTTAAAGGTGTTCATAAGCAGAGATGGCAAAAGTACACACATCCTTTACTCAAGTAGAAGTACAGATACTCGTGTTTAAAAATACTCTGGTGAAAGTAGAAGTACTGACTAAACTTCTTTACTCAAGTCAAAGTAAAGAGGCTTTGAAATGTACTTCAGTAAAAAGTACCCATAACTAGCAGCTGTTTTAAAGAGTACCTGACCTCCCTTTATATTAATAGAACAATAATGTCATTGTTAGCTAATGAATGTTTCCATGGTGAACAACGGCAACATGACAACGTTTTCATTGGTCCCTCTTCTTTAGAGAAGACCAGGAAATGATGGATACACGGATCGTGTTCAAATCAATAGGCACGCAATGACTCTAAATAATAATGATCACGCCACCAAACACACATTCAGACTAAAGGAACCAGCCTGTTTGGAAAATGTGAGAAGTAGAAAGTACAGGTATTTGAGTTCAACATGTAAGAAGTAGAAAGTACAGGTATTTGTGTTCAACATGTAAGAAGTAGAAAGTACAGGTATTTGAGTTCAACATGTAAGAAGTAGAAAGTACAGGTATTTGTGTTCAACATGTAAGAAGTAGAAAGTACAGGTATTTGGGTTCAACATGTAAGAAGTAGAAAGTACAGGTATTTGGGTTCAACATGTAAGAAGTAGAAAGTACAGGTATTTGGGTTCAACATGTAAGAAGTAGAAAGTACAGGTATTTGGGTTCAAAATGTAAGAAGTAGAAAGTACAGGTATTTGGGTTCAACATGTAAGAAGTAGAAAGTACAGGTATTTGTGTTCAACATGTAAGAAGTAGAAAGTACAGGTATTTGTGTTCAACATGTAAGAAGTAGAAAGTACAGGTATTTGAGTTCAACATGTAAGAAGTAGAAAGTAAAAAGTTGTCAGAAAAATAAGTAGTGGAGTAAAGTACTAATACCAGAAAAATGTATTTAAGTACAGTAACAAAGTATTTGTACTCCACAACTTCCCACCTCTGTTCATACGACAACAGATGCTCCTTTACAAGGTGTGTTGAGGTTTGTTGCTCCCACAGTATGGGATTTTTAAATGACAGATGGGATTTCATACACATATGCACATTAGACTCAGAGAGGACAGCCAGAAGCGTCTTGTTATAAAGTCGAGCTTTCAGAGAGTTGAATCGGCGCCAGTGGCACTGACAAGTCGTCTGAGGCAAGCCAGTGTTTTCATAAAGAAGTAATGAGGGAGAGGAAAGAGGAACAACATTTTGTCTGAGGGGATCTTTATCCTCTTTTTCATTCTTCCTCTTATTGAAAATTGTTTGTTTGCTACTAAATGCAAAGCAGATGATAGCAACATAAATACGTTTGATTGGAGGGAAAGGATTTAAGTGCATGTTGAATATTATGCTAAACAACTCCAAACAAACCTCCAACAAACAGTTAGCCCATTTGAAGGAGTCCTCTCCTGCTGATGTTCAGGTGTATATCAGTATGTAGTGTCTCTACTTTAAAGAGTCCTCTCCTGCCGATGTTCAGGTGTATGTCAGTATGTAGTGTCTCTTCTTTAAAGAGTCCTCTCCTGCTGATGTTCAGGTGTATATGAGTATGTAGTGTCTCTACTTTAAAGAGTCCTCTCCTGCTGATGTTCAGGTGTATATCAGTATGTAGTGTCTCTACTTTAAAGAGTCCTCTGCTGCTGATGTTCAGGTGTATGTCAGTATGTAGTGTCTCTACTTTAAAGAGTCCTCTCCTGCTGATGTTCAGGTGTATATCAGTATGTAGTGTCTCTACTGGGACATGTCTCCATGCTCTTTTCACCCTCTGTCTGAAACCAGAGCCCAGTCTGCTCTGATTGGTCAGCTAGTCAGCTCTGTTGGGATTGGTCCCTTAGCCTATCACGTACAATATGTTGAATGAAGCGCTAGGCAATAGAAGCCCGAGGGTTTCAGAGTGATGTCACTATTTAGCCTTTGCAGACCATTGACATGCGCACAAACCTTCAGTATATAAACACACTACAGGAAAGCGAAAACATTAACCATAATGAGCTATACACTGTTTAAAAACTGTCTTCCGCAACGCTTCATAACGCTGAAACAATACAATTATCGGAGTGTCTATTTGCACCCGGGTGAAAATAGATATACAGCAGCTATTCGGCTATTTACATCCACCGCAAAAAAAACGTTAAAATCGCCACTTCATGCCGTGAAGCGACACGCCTACACGCACAAGTTACTACTACTAACTGATCAGCTAATCAACCCAAAATAACATTAATTGATTCCTTTTTCTTGAAATAATGTGCATTTATTAAATCTTATGATCTGGTGCATCACAAGTATTATTTTGTAAAATGTGTGTTAAGTTTAGCCACTCTGCTTAAAGTTGTGTTTGGAAAGTGTAATATGTTATCATTAACGTTCTAATATCCATCCTATATTGCTGGGTGTAAAAAAAAATGCATTTCAACGGTGAATGAAATAATTAAAAGTGCAGGTGACGAAAAGAGAGCTGAGCCAGAAGGCAAAGCTCTCCGTCTACCGGGCCATTTTCGTTCCTACCCTCACTTATGGTCATGAAGGATGGGTCATGACCAAAGAACGAGATCGCGGGTACAAGCGGCCGAGATGGGTTTTCTTCGCAGGGTGGCTGGCGTCTCCCTTAGGGATAAGGTGAGAAGTTCAGTCATCCGGGAGGGACTCAGAGTTGAACCGCTCCTCCTTCGCGTCGAAAGGAGCCAGTTGAGGTGGTTCGGGCACCTAGTTAGGATGCCACCTGGGCGCCTCCCTAGGGAGGTGTTCCAGGCACGTCCAGCTGGAAGAGACCAAGGGGTAGACCTAGGACCAGGTGGAGGGATTATATCTCTTCGCTGGCCTGGGAGCGCCTTGGGACCCCCCGTTAGAGCTGGTTGATGAGGGAAAAGAAAGTTTGGGGCTCTCTGCTGGAACTGCTACCTCCGAGACCCGACCACGGATAAGCGGGAGAAGATGGATGGATGGATCGCGGGTGACAATTCAGTTGAAAGCCCTTCATTTCAGCTTTCAACACCAACTTGTCTTGCAGTAGAAAAGTGTGAAATTTCACCGCTAAATCCAACAGGAGAGTGTGTGCCAGACAACAAACACTTTCAGCGCCAAATAGTGCCAAGCCAAGTGTGCCACTGCAGGAAACCCAGAGCCAACAAGCACAGAACCAGAAGCTCCTGAATCTGCCTGCAGGACTGGAAGCACTTTTTAAAGGGTTAGGGTTAGGGCTTTTATTTTTGCAGCTTTTTCCTGACCGTTATTTGTCCGCTAACAGAAAAAAGCAACTCCATCGTCCTCTATCCATCAGTTGATACAGTAAAGCTCTCATAGTGCTTCAAACTGAGTGCTTCATGGGATATCTATCAGCTCTTACCAACATCAGAGTTTGGAAAAGGAGGCGAGTCTCGTACGATTTCTGTATCTTCACAATCAGAAACTCTTACAACAAAGTGATTGGACAGGAGTGTGAAACTACTTCAATCACTTTTATAAAAATGAACCCAACTCTACAATTTCCTCTGAGACAGACTGTCAGAAAGTGTCGCCCATTATCCACAATTTTCAGATCCCTTTGTCTACACTCCAAAAACACGGCAGACCTCAGCAGAGTTATAAAACATTTAGGGTCACAGCAACCATTCGAGGGCAACATATATCATGTGTGCTTTGTCCGAGACACTCTGTAGTTTCATTAATGTTCTGAATAAACAACAATGTCAACAACTACTGAGATTAGATTTGTTGTTTCTACAGAAAAAAACTACTTTTCTATATTTCTTTATAAAAGGCAACGTTTGCTAACCCTTTACCGGACATAGGGCTGTACGTTCATTTTTAAACATTATTGCAATTGCGATATGATTCATATTATTGACGGGATTGATTGTTTTTAAATCATAATTTCCTTTACTGTTGAAGTTGTAATAAATTAGTATCTGTACGAAACTAATTTGTTTAGGTAAATCTGTAGTATACAATTTCTAGGTTTGGAAATCGCTGCAGCTCCAAAATACTTAATACAAAATGGTATTTAAAACAAAATTGGCCAAATGGATTAATTGTGCAGCTCTACTGTTCACATTCATGAGAAAAGTGACTCATAGCTGACATCTGTGTAAAGGCTTCATCATGCTGGACACATAAAGGTTGGAAGAACAAGATTACCGTCACATTTGCAACAACCATTTAAAATAAATTCAGAGGCAAGATTGCATCTCCCACTACAGAGGTTGGAAGAAAATTATTTTGAGGATGATGGTGAAAAAGGGAAGGTGGAGAGAGAGGTGTATAGGAGAGAGGTCAGAAGGGTTTAGGCCGCTGTTGGAAAGGTTTCACTTCGAAAACTTTCTCAAGAGATTTTGTCTCGGAGAAATCTCGTCATGAGGATCTCTGTCAGCTCCTCATGACGGGGCTGTCAGGGAAGGAGTAAAAGTCAGCCTTGCATCAGAAAGCCTCTGGCACTCGGGCTTTATTGGCTGTCATTTCAATGTCCTTGTTGCAATCTGCTATATAAACAAACTTCCCTTGCCTACAACATGCATTTAAGTTGGGTTACTTTGATTTAGAACTAGCACATATTATATTTGAATGAACCATGTCTTCATTTTCTATCCTGCAAACTTTTTTTTTCCAACAAACAAACGAATTAGCAGTGGTGAGCCGTCAGGGCCCTCTGACGGCCTAAGACAGGGCTATTCAACTACACATTCAGTTGGGCCAGATTTTATAACTACAAAATTCAGCTGGGCCAGACATTCAGCGGCCTGTAAAAAGCGGGTAGTGATCCAATCGACCGGCAAAGTTCTCTTTCAACCTCGCAATGAAATCTGTCATCACATTCGTGATTTGAGCCGGAGATGTGATGTGTTTGGGGAGCGTCGGAAAATGCAGCATCCGACCCGTGCTCAAGTCGGTCGCGAAAAGGTCCAGCTTGACTTGGATCTGCTCCACAAGATCAATGACCGTTTTGTCTCTGTTTCCGCTTCAGAGTTGAGAGAGACATGTTTTAGAGTTGCTATCATAGGACCACTAGATGCACTAGATGCACCACTAGATGCACTTTCAAAAAACGTGCTGCGTTGTGGTTTGGTGGTTTCTATGCAACGCGGAGTGTTGCGTTCATGGTCTGTACTAGTGTAGGAATTTGGCTACGGGAGGCTGGGCCACTCGGGAGTTGGTTCTGGGCCGCATCTGGCCCGCGGGCCGCCAGTTGAATAGGCCTGGCCTAAGATATTCAAAAATATAATATTTGAAAACATTTTTTTAAAAACGTTTCCTTTTCCAATATTTTGTTCGTTATATTTTGCATTAGTTTTACCAAAATAACTTGATTTAATTGTATTTAAAATAAAATTTCCAAATAAATAAATCCTTCGAATGCAGATACGGTTTCAGTTTCTGTTTGAATGTGAAGGGTTAAATGAAAGAAGCTCGTCTCTGCGAGGTGAAGACAGGAGCTGATTGGTGTTCCAGCTGTAAATTCACAGAGGGCCAGCTATAGTAACTCAACGAGAGAGTAATGTCAAATGACAGAACAATTGACCAATCATATCTTCCCTCTAAATGGGTGCAGATATAGGTATAAAAGTCACGGCTCGCCACTGCTAATTAGGCTCTATTTTTAGGAACAGCTAGCTTTTTGTGATGTAGGTTAAAAACTGAGTGAGATATGAAATTCCACATTCAGAGTCAAAGGCTGTGACCTGGTGCTTCAGCTTCATATCTTCCAATAAAAAGTGATGACCTCTGTAACCCTGAAGCTTACAGCTGATATTAAACTGGAGGCTTCAAACCTTCAGCACTTATTAAAGAAGTCCTGCAGCAGCTGGATGAAATACATTCTGATTGAGAGGAGGTGAAGATCATCCATTAAAGCAGACTTTTCAATTATCCTGTCTTCTTCATGTCTCTTCTACATCAACATGTGTCCCCTCTTCTTCATGTCTCTTCTACATCAACATGTGTCCCCGCTTCTTCATGTCTCTTCTACATCAACATGTGTCCTGTCTTCTTCATGTCTCTTCTACATCAACATGTGTCCCCGCTTCTTCATGTCTCTTCTACATCAACATGTGTCCTGTCTTCTTCATGTCTCTTCTACATCAACATGTGTCCCCTCTTCTTCATGTCTCCTCTACATCAACATGTGTCCCTTCTTCTTCATGTCTCTTCTACATCAACATGTGTCCCCTCTTCTCCATGTCTCTTCTACATCAACATGTGTCCCCTCTTCTTCATGTCTCTTCTACATCAACATGTGTCCTGTCTTCTTCATGTCTCTTCTACATCAACATGTGTCCCCTCTTCTTCATGTCTCCTCTACATCACCGTGTGTCCCCGCTTCTTCATGTCTCTTCTACATCAACATGTGTCCTGTCTTCTTCATGTCTCTTCTATATCAACATGTGTCCTGTCTTCTTCATGTCTCCTCTACATCAACATGTGTCCCCGCTTCTTCATGTCTCTTCTACATCAACATGTGTCCCTTCTTCTTCATGTCTCTTCTACATCAACATGTGTCCTCTCTTTTTCATGTCTCTTCTACATCAACATGTGTCCCCTCTTCTCCATGTCTCTTCTACATCAGCATGTCTCCTCTCTTCTTCATGTCTCTTCTACATCAACATGTGTCCCCTCTTCTTCATGTCTCTTCTACATCAACATGTGTCCCCTCTTCTTCATGTCTCTTCTACATCAACATATGTCCCCTCTTCTTCATGTCTCTTCTACATCAACATGTGTCCCCTCTTCTTCATGTCTCTTCTACATCAACACGTGTCCCCTCTTCTTCATGTCTCTTCTTCATCAACATGTGTCCTGTCTTCTTCATGTCTCTTCTACATCAACATGTGTCCTGTCTTCTTCATGTCTCTTCTACATCAACATGTGTCCTGTCTTCTTCATGTCTCTTCTACATCAACATGTGTCCTGTCTTCTTCATGCCTCTTCTAAATCAACATGTGTCCCCTCTTCTTCATGTCTCTTCTACATCAGCATGTGTCCCCTCTCCTTCATGTCTCTTCTACATCAACATGTGTCCCCTCTTCGTCATGTCTCCTCTACATCAACATGTGTCCCCTCTTCTTCATGTCTCTTCCACATCAACATGTGTCCCCTCTTCTTCATGTCTCTTCTACATCAACATGTGTCCCCTCTTCTTCATGTCTCTTCTACATCAGCATGTGTCCCCTCTCCTTCATGTCTCTTCTACATCAACATCTGTCCCCTCTTCTTCATGTCTCCTCTACATCAACATGTGTCCCCTCTTCTTCATGTCTCTTCTACATCAACATGTGTCCCCTCTTCTCCATGTCTCTTCTACATCAGCATGTGTCCCCTCTTCTTCATGTCTCTTCTCCATCAACATGAGTCCCCTCTTCTTCATGTCTCTTCTACATCAACATGTGTCCCCTCTTCTTCATGTCTCTTCTACATCAACATGTGTCCCCTCTTCTTCATGTCTCTTCTACATCAACATGTGTCCCCTCTTCTCCATGTCTCTTCTACATCAACATGTGTCCCCTCTTCTCCATGTCTCTTCTACATCAACATGTGTCCCCTCTTCTTCATGTCTCTTCTACATCAACATGTGTCCCCTCTTCTTCATGTCTCTTCTACATCAACATGTGTCCCCTCTTCTTTATGTCTCTTCTACATCAACATGTGTCCCCTCTTCTTCATGTCTCTTCTACATCAACACGTGTCCCCTCTTCTTCATGTCTCTTCTACATCAACATGTGTCCCCTCTTCTCCATGTCTCTTCCACATCAACATGTGTCCCCTCTTCTTCATGTCTCTTCTACATCAACATGTGTCCCCTCTTCTTCATGTCTCTTCTACATCAACATGTGTCCCCTCTGTGGAAAGAGACTCTGAAAGTTTCAGGAACAAAGATTCTCTCTCTTTTTGATCCATTTCTATAAAAACCTGTCTGAAAATGAGCTGATCAGATTTTGGACACGTTATGATGTCATAACGATGTTTTGGCTTGTGTAGCCATCAGCCAATCAGCAACCAAGGTAACCCCCCAGGGCTGAAACAGAGGGGATTATGGGTAATGCTGCAATGACCAGTTTGGTGTTTGGAGTCAAACACTTCAGAGACAAGTTTTGTATATATCTGAGACTTATGATATATTGATGAAAAACAGTATAATAGGCGACCTTTAACACCTGTACTTAAAATACTTATTTCAAATGTTCTATTGTGTCTTTCATTATGAAAACACAGATAAGAAGCTACAACAATGCATTGTTTTATTATAACTCCATTTTTTTTTTATTTGTATAAATATTTTCCCTTAAATTAAAGAGAATCAAACTTTCAAATAAAGTTGCAATACTGCCTTCTCATGAAACCTGTATTTTCTTTTCTTTAGGATGTCTTTTTAAATGTTAATACCAGTACATAACATACTTATTTCTACTTCTCTACTGTGTGTGTCACTCTGCAAACCATGATGATCCTCAGATTCAGTGTGTACACAGCCTCAGTGTCCATGTGGCCCTCAGGAGAGCGGAGGTAATGAGATTATCGAGCCGTGGCCTTCCAGCTCTCAGTGCAATGCATTCATAACATATACACAATAATAGTTATCTGCACCTCGATCCTCAGATAATCGCCAACTCTGGTGTCTCTCCTTTATTTTTCTATTGATGCAGAGGCACACAGCACACCAATGAAAAGAGGCTTCAATAATAACGGTCAGAGTGATAAAGCCTTTCCTCCTTTTGTTTGTGGGCTGGAGACCTCCGGACTATCTCTCAGCAGATAAGAAACACATCTGTAATCACATCTCTCTCCACAAAGGCCACAAACCACACACTTGGTCTCCAGCACACAAATGTCACACCTCTGCAGCCATAAAGGCTCATGGGAAATCCAAGCCAGGAGTATGGCAAAAACAACTGATATAACTCTGACTGTTGCATTGATGGAAAAAGGATGTGTTTATGAGTTGAACTATGTGTTCTCATATGAATCGGCAGAAACAAGCCTTTTCTATTTATAGTCAGCCGGAATAAAAAACAGATACTGTACGTTTTCATCCATCAGAAAACACCCTGGATTACCTTTTCATTATTTGCTTTGATATTTGTGTAGAACACGAAACATTGGATTCGTGATGGCTAAATTGTCGTCAGTAAAGAAAGGACAACAAGAGAAGGAGAGAAGTTAAAAGACAGAGAGCTGGACGTCAGAGAAGAAAGACAGAAAGACAGGAATATATATATATATATATATATATATATATATATATATATATATATAATTCCAAAGCTGGTAAAGACCTTTCAAATTTAGCAATACTTGTCATATAAGAAAAATGCTGATCCAATAACAGAGATTTGTTCTTGAATCAACTTTTTTATGGAAAATATTTTATGTAATTTTATTTAATTTAAGTTAAATCAATTTCTCACTTATTCTAAGAATGTACTTAACACACTAAAAGAAGTTGTTAAATAATAGTGAAGTCACGTTGTAATAACAATAACTCATCTCTCTCGTTCAGATTAATGTTGTTGGTTTTTTTTAGGTTTTTTTCTTTCTGCTTTGCAAAACGCCACTGTGTCAAATGTCCCATTTGGGTTGCCGTATGTAGCTGTAAAATATGGCGGACCATCTTGCGCTTGCGCAATGCAAATCGGGCACTCACAAGGAACAGCAGAAGAAGACATACAGGAAGGAAAAACTTAAGGGAACAACAGAAGAAGAGAGACAGGAAGTAAACACTAAATGGAACAGCAGAAGAAGACAGACAGGGGGTGTTTCTCAATGTTGAGTAAAGCTGCTCCAGAGCCACTATTTCAAGGATACTACGTCACCGAGTCCCGCCGAAGGACTGTTCCAATGTCCAGCATACTTGGAATTATACCGAGCCCGGCGTACTTCGTTTGGAGAAATTTCGAGGCTGCACATGTGTAGACTCCGCGGTCTTAAAATCCCCACAATGCTTTGCGCACGGACCAATTTCCCGAAATCTGTGGCGGAAAATGTAAGGCTGGGCCTCTCATATGACGCACACCTGCACACTTGATCGCCTGTTCGACTCTTCGTTTTCGAATGCCAGGAAGTATTCTTGCATCGCTTCTGAAGCAAGTGACTCGGAAGAGATGTGCTACCAAGCAAGCGTACTCGACATTGAGAAACACCCACGAAGTAAACACTAAAGGGAACAACAGAAGAAGACAGACAGGAAGTAAACACTAAAGGGAACAGCAGAAGAAGACAGACAGGAAGTAAACACTAAAGGGAACAGCAGAAGAAGACAGACAGGAAGTAAACACTAAAGGGAACAACAGAAGAAGAGAGACAGGAAGTAAACACTAAAGGGAACAGCAGAAGAAGACAGGCAGGAAGTAAACACTAAAGGGAACAACAGAAGAAGACAGACAGGAAGTAAACACTAAAGGGAACAGCAGAAGAAGACAGGCAGGAAGTAAACACTAAAGGGAACAACAGAAGAAGACAGACATGAAGTAAACACTAAAGGGAACAACAGAAGAAGACAGACAGGAAATAAACACTAAAGGGAACAACAGAAGAAGAAAGACAGGAAGTAAACACTAAAGGGAACAGCAGAAGAAGAAAGACATATAAAGGAATTTGAGTTTGAATGTTATATACGGTATAGAGCATTTTGGGGACCATTTCAGCCGGGGATTAATACACATTGTGTTCACGATTTTGATATCTATATGTGTCTTCATCTACAATCATTAAAACGAAATAGGTTCCGATAAACTCACGGTTTCTCAACGTATCTGTATACAGTATTAAGTCACAAAAGTAGAAACAAAGGCAGATTTTCTTTACTCTTATTTATTTTTACAAAAATGAATATAAAGACAAATAATAACTTAAGGGATTTTTTCGCATATTTTCATTTAGATTCATCCATCTCGCAATCTATCGTTACATTCCTACTAGCTTAATGTGAACATTGTTAGGATTTCTTAAAACCCAGAGACCAGGATAAACTGAAAAGAGTCCAAGGAAGCTTAAAAAAGTTAACAGCATTTAATTAAACAAAATAGTGCGATGATATACAAATGAGACTCTGCTTGGAGGCGCTCTCCCCATTCAGCTGTTGCCTGTGGGGTCAGCTGCTGTCAGCTGGGGTGAAAGAGATTGATTCTTCCTGTCCATCACGAGTTATCAACTCTTCTCCTATAGAGAGGCGAAGTCCCGCCCATCTACTTCCGACCCATGGGACCCCGGAAGCGGAAAATTATACATTGACGTCAATGGAGAGAGAAAAGTCATCTTTCGATCCCGTTTGAATTGTGCCACGAATGACACATATGATGTTTGTCAAATTAAAAGAACATTTTGCAAGTCAAAAAAATACAAATGTGTCGTAAAACTGTGAAGTTACAATTTTTTTTGTGTGAAACCGCTCAGTGAACTACAGGTCTCTGGTCTCGCACAATACGCGTCACCATCACAAAGATGGCTGTCACGTTAGTAAATTTCACCTGTTTCTTTCAGAATGAGGCGAAAAAGTATAAAACGAGGTGAAAATCACTACAAGTCTGGGCATGTTGAGAGCTGTAGGCCTACATACACGAAAGGGAGCGGTTCTGTAAGAGCCAGCATGCGGGACCGGCTTTACAAGGTTTCAGTGAGTAATATGAGTGCAATGTTTAAGGTTAATGTCAGCTAGCTAACAAGGTACACTAACGTGTTTTGTTTTAGAAACTAGTTTTCTCCTTAAGAACTTTGTGGTGTCTGTGTATGCTGTGGATAACATTAGTGTTCACAAGAACAAGATACACTCCCGTGTTTTGTTTTAGTTGCTCTTCAGATTGAAGCGGCCAGTTCTATATCGACTATATGTGTGATCTCCTTTTTACATCTCGTTGTGTCATTTGAGTTTATTTGCTGTGTGTAGATTCAAGGATTTTGGTTATCTTGTCCAGGGATGCAAACTTGTCACCTTTCGGCGAAATTCTACGTTTTGAATCCAAAATAGGTCGTTTTTTGTGATTCCTGTAGATCTGCAATAAAAATATTTTTTGGGTATGGGAGGGGGTCTGGGACCCGGATTAATGTGCGGCCGCGAGCTTTTTTTATATATATTATAATGAAGCGCGAGCTGTGTGCTCGAGTCTTCCTGCCTGTCGGCTCTGCTCATGATGTATAATAAGCCTCTGCTGCTCGGCGATGATGGTCTAGCTTCAGCAGCTACATTACCTACGGTGCGTTCGTTAATATTAACTGTGCGTCCGGAGTCACTGTGGCACAGACTGGACCGCTGGTGAACAGCTGTTAGAACGGGCCGTTCAGGTGTTCAGAGTAGAGCTCCCTGTCGGAGCGGCAGAGCGTGATGTGCACTGAAAAGTTTTTTTTTCCCGTCGCAATATTATCGTTGAGCTAGCTAACTAGCATACATTGTCACTATCTGCTAACGTTAGCTTTAGCCTTCGTTTTCTAATCGTTTTTTTCATAGGCTATAAACAGAGTTGGTATAAGTATATATCTTGTAATTGATTAAAATTAGAAGTAGTCAGTTCTTGTACTTGAGTAAAAGTAGAAGTACCAGAGTGTAGGAATACTCTGTTACAGTAAAAGTCCTGCATTCCAAATGTTCCTCAAGTAAAAGTAGAAAAGTATTATTATCAAAATATAGTGAAAGTAGCGACAGTAAAAGTAGTCATTTTGCAGATTGGTCCATTTCAGAATAATATGATACGTTTTTATAATGATTGATCATGAAAGTGTTCTCAAAGCTGGTAAAGGTGCAGCTAGTCTGAATGACTTTGTATACTGCAGGGTAGCTTGTGGATTTACTCCAGGTGGAACTAAAGTCTGATTTAACACTTGATTATATTTCACATCATTCATCCACATCTGTAAAGTAACTAAAGGTATTACATACATGTAGTGGAGTAAAAGTACACCATTTACCTCTGAACTGTAGTGGAGTAGAAGTACAAAGTAGCAAAACATTGAAATACTTAAGTAAAGTACAAGTATCTCAAAATTGTGCCCAAGTATAGTACTTGTTGAGTTTATGAACTTAGTTACTTTACACCAGTGGCTATAAAGATAGAAAGACTAAGCCTTGCACAGAGGCCTGAAAATACATTTTCAAAATGCTCAACAGTGCTGCCAAAATTATAAACTGACTACTACACAATTAAAATAAATGCTTTTTATATATTTCTATTAGATGTGACTCTATGGCGTTTCTGTTAATATTAACACTGCTGCTTTAGTTGTTCTGACTGCTAAAATCCTCTGTTATTCCTCATTTTAAAGCCGATATTCTGTGGGGTCAGGGGGCTCGGATCCTTGTCACCTTTTTCATACCTGATGAGTTTGCATCCCTGTTGTCAATTTGTTTGGTTATCTAGGCACAGCTGTGTGTGACTCCCTCTGGTACACTGGTATGTGTTTTTTCTAATGTAGAGCGCATTGATTAATTAATAAACTACACACTGACTCTAGATCCTGACCAAATCCTTATTTTTTGATCAAATGTTTTTCAAAAAAATGTATTGTATATTATATAACAGCTGCACATCACAGACCGGAGTCTCTGCTACTGTGGACCACGAAGGAGGGGATCATCATCCCCATCCCCAAAGACCCTGCATGGCATGGAAATCTCCTCCTCCTGGAACAATTCTACACCCAGCATATGCTCCCTGTGTTGGCCAGTAGAGAGGAGGACATTTAAATAAACATACTCTTAACACCCTCGGACTCTGCGTTGTGTTTCGTATGTGTGATGGGGTGTTATGCAGAGGGGAGGAAAACAGGACACAGCAGATTGGGATTGTGGTGGAGATGCTGAGCAGTTATTTAATTGTTGCGTGTAATTATTATTATACTGTGTGCTTCTTAGTTATTCCATCTTTTGCTGTAACATGGATCTGTATGTAACTCTATATTTAATTGTTATCTACCACACTTCCTTCTACATCATACACCATCATTATACATGATGGTGTATATAGGATATGTATTTATTTGTATACATATCTAAATTGTATAATTTTATTTTTCGTATTTGGGATTTCTCTTTTGTCCACTCAAATACACTTGGCCCTTTCTCTTTTCCATGTGGAAAATGGCAGCTGCATATTCTGCTTTTCTCATCTGCGCCCTGTCTGCTCATCTACGATGAGAAAATTATATAATTAATTACTAATAATCATTTAAACCTGTTATTACCAATATTTCACAAATTCTTCATGTAAACTTAAGAGCACAGCTATATGTTGAGTATGTCAGCTTTGCTTGGTTCATCTTACTGGGGGGGGGGGGGGGGCTGCTACATGGATGTCGGTGCAGTCCACAATAATTTTGCAGCTGAAGGCAGAATGAATTTATTATTGACTCAGAATGAAGCACAACTTCATGTCATACAATACATTGACTTTATTTGTAATTGTGTAAAAAAAATATGAGCATTGATTAGCAAGCAGGACCTGGCAGGAACAGAGAATGGTGATGGATGGAGCTGGGAAGAGAGAAGAATAAAGAAAACAGATCAACTTTATTATCGGATATTAAAAATTCAATTTCAAAACAAGTTGCCGCTCCTACAGTTTTCTAGTGTGTAAAGATGATTTCACATGACCAATGCAAAATATCACACTCAATACATGTGTGTCTCTGAGGGGTGCATTGTGCCTTTGATGTATATAAATAATATACCATAACCAAATACTATTACGTACAGTGGAAATCAGGTTACCAGAGCAGGTCAGACCAGTGTGCATGTTCCTCAGGGTCTCAGCAGTTACAGGTGAGGTAAAGAAAATAAAAGAGAAAAAGGTCAGTAACAACACTTTAAAGTAACAACACTGAATAATTATCTCTTTTAATAATTTTCTCTCAGTAATCACTCAACTACTGTCTTTCTAACAAACAGATTGACTCACTATCATCACAATGAAACACGTCCAGAAGAATGTCATGCAAAGCTGCCTGCCTTCCTTCCTTCGACTCTCCCTGAACTGCCTGATCTTTTAATGGTCAATGTTAACCATTTGTGCAGATAGCATTAAGTAGAAAAGATCGCTGATACTAATGTGGCGTTAGCCTACCTCCCGCCCCCTTAGCACCTGGTGGAGGGGGCGATAGGCTACTCTTCAAATGTTTCACAAAATACTTACCATCATGACTACTCTTACTGTTTAACATTTTGGTTTACTTCATGTTAAGGCTAATACAAATGACAAGGCTAAGTAATGTAATATAATGCTAACTAACATGCTCGCTACTAGCTAGGTAGCTAACTTGACTATGTTCCATGCAAAACATGTATATTACCTGATATGTTTGGTCCAACGACTCCTGGTCCTTTCATCAGACGGGAAGCGATAGAACGAGCAAGTGGTATGATCTCTTTTGTGATTACAACCTCGTACAAAGCGCACAGGCATCTTGTAAAAGTGAATTTATTGGAGCAATCTCTTATATTTATTGGAGGGAATAAATCAGTCTTCTTCTTCCTCTTTGCTTTGCGAGTCACAACCAGTCTTGGAGCATTATCGCCTATGACATCACTTACGCGACCCAGAATGCATTTGGGATTTGTAGTCTTTCTAGTTGCGTATTATTCATAGTCTTATATTTCAGCATTTTTACGACAAACTGTGACTTTTTTTGCATGGAAATGATTGTTTAAGATTGACAAACATCATATGTGTCATTCGTGGCACAATTCAAACGGGATCAAAAGATAACTTTTCTCTCTCCATTGACTTCAATGTATAATTTTCCGCTTCCGGGGTCCCATGGAGGCTCCCGGAAGGGGAGGGACTTCGCCTCTCTATTGGCCGGCGTCGACGGGGGCGTGTCCAATGCAAATCCTGCCATTTTCTGTTGCTAAATTACATCATTCTAATGTCTGTGGTCATTTAAAAATTCCCTAATAAACGTTTTGTAGCGTCAATAAGTGAGAGTTAAAGACAGTGTGTTTAGTGTACAACACCACATGTCATTACACCTTGAATTCACCGTTTGAAAATGTTAGCCACATGCTAATGCTAACCGGAAATGATGAATTTTCAGAATAGAGGTTTTAAGTTAAAAGTTAGTGTGAACTTCCGGTTTTTCAGAATAAAACAGCTTTAAATTAAAACCCTGTATTTAATTAAAATTACGCCATATCAACATTGATTTTAATTTCTTACAACATACAGCAAAGCATGTTTATCCAAAGACTGTTAAAAGACATTGGCGGAACACATGAAACCCTTAAATTAAAAAGCTCAATTTGTTTAATTAATTAGCACAAAAGCCTGAAGAAGAAGAAGAAGAAGAAGAAGAAGAAGAAGAAGAAGAAGAAGGGCTCCAGACATCTCCTATGGCGGGTCAAATTATGGATCTCTTTAGTCAGTAGCCGTGTAATGAGCTGGATGATATTCAGCGAGCTGAAAGGAACACCCGCTTAAAAAAAGGTTCCTTCATTTCTCAGAGCTGGACCTTTCATTGCACTCCACAAAGCCACAAAACCAATACTTGGTCTCCATTACACAAATGTCACACCTCAACCCTCTGCAGCTGTAAAGGCCCCTGGGAAATCCAACCGAGTGCTGTTTATCTTTTCTATTTCAGAGCAAGGTTGGGTGAAACGAGACTAAATGTGCTTTTTTGTGTTAGCAGTTAGCAGCTCCTGTTACTGTCAGTGTTTCTGTTGTTGGTGTTTCCCATTCCATATTTACTGTTGGTAAACTTTAGATTAAGGTACACATATTCATCATCAACTAGTTGTTCATTAACATATTAGAGACAAACTACTAGCTTATTGGTTATGAACAAGACTTCACTTTAAAATAGGGAACATATTCTGAGTTAGAAATACCACATTTTGAGTTAGTTTGACACAAGTAACACTTGTAGTTTCATATCTTGTTACATAAGAACCATATGTGTTAGGTGTTACTATGAGAGAATGCCTTATTAGGCCCATATTGAGCATATTAAGACCAAAACTCATGTACAACAACGTCCTTACTTACAATAAATAAGCACTAACTAGAGGGTTATTGAGGGCAAACTCTTAACTAATGGCCTAGTACTTGCAGAATGTGGTCATGTAGAATAAGGCATTAATAAGTGGTTAATAATGACTAATACAGAGCAAATATACTGCTAATATGCACGTTGTACCTTAAAATAAAGTGTTACCGTACTATTTTTTGTTGTGAAATGTTTTTTTTTTCTGCTGCAACCGTCTTGACGAAATCTATTCTGTGAGCTAAAGGGCAGAGAAAGATCCTTAAATGATAGCAATCATCAAGCGTCAATTCAACGGCTGTTTAGGATGTACTATTGACGCCTGGAAAGCTATTAAGCAGACGCCCAAATGTCACTCTAGGATGGGGCAGAAAACAGCGAGATGGAAAGTACAACTGCAGATGAACCACGCTTATGATTAGTTTCAATAAAAGGAAATCAGCCAATTGCTCAGATTGACGGAAATGATTACATAATGCACGTTAGATTGAAACCAAACACATTTCCCAAAGTTCTGCCTCAAAGACTCGCAGCGATGGTTTTACAGCCCATTCTCTTTGCTATTGAAACACTTAGGAAATCACATGTTCTCTACATGATTACCACATTCATCCGAGAGTGTCATCTTCAATCTGTCCGCGATTCTGTAAACAATCAAGCATCAGTCGTATTGTTGAACATGAGGATTCAAAATACTCAATTTACACACATTTCAAGCTTTAAAACAAAGATAACAGAAACAACAAAGGCCACATTTAAATGCATCTTAGACATTCAAGACTCAAGGGAAATAAAAGGATTAAACAAAACTCAAATTAAACCGATTCAAGACGTCTTACATATGGAAGGATCTTATCTACGGGAGCACACACATAAGCCGTTATCTCCATCAACAAAGTTCTTTATTCAAACAGAAAGACTGATCTCAATCACTAGCATTTAGTTTGCCGTTGTGTTAAAATACTGTCAATGAACCTAAAAAGGAAATCTTTGTTTCCGATGGATTTAAATGGGAAGACATCTGGTTGGTTTGTGAAATGACAGTAGCTTCAAACTGAAATAAAGGGGAAAAGATGTATTTTTGGTTAAAAAGAGAAACTCAGAACAGAGCTTGAAACTACTGTAGTGGAATAAGTTATAATGTGCTTCTTTATTACATGAACTAAGACTTCACTCCGATTGGTCAAGAGCTTGTCTTTAAACCCTGAAATGAGTCAGTATTTGAGCACTTGCTGCGGTCAATGGTTTTCTGCGTTTGTTTTTGGTTGCTAGCCAGAAATAAGGTCTGTGGTTAAAAAAAAAAACCTAAGTGGATCTAAGGGATAACGTTAAGCGAGGCAGTCATTATTGAAAAAAAGAACACCCGAAAACATTGATCACTCCAAGTAACTGTCAAAGTCTGTTCACAGTTTCTTTTCCACTAACAAGTCCTTAAACAATGCCCGAGCATTAAAGTTGACTTCCTGTCTGTCTTTTTCTGTGGATTTCTCTGACGTCTTTTAACATCTTTCCTTCTCTCCCTTGATCCTACTTAGCAGCGCTGTTTTATGGAGTATTAACAACCTCTGAAATGTCCTAATTGACCAATCAGAATCGAGTATTCAACTAAGCTGTATAATAAGCTGTCAATAAGATGCAGGAAAGAGCAACCAAAGTGGTCTAAAATATGTGCATTGATTCCCAGGGGAGTAGCTCTGAGATGGGCTGACTGAGATGTGATGCATGTGGCTGCAAATTAGTCCTCCTCCTCCTCCTCCTCCTCCTCCTCCTCCTCCTCCTCCTCCTCCTCCTCCTCCTCCTCCTCACTTCCTCTGCTTGCATAAGCTTGAATAAGAGCAGCAGTGGAGTAATGAGGGCTCCTGGCTGAGAGATCAAACTGCAACCATCGTCCCCTGATCGATAACTCTCTCCACGGACCCGGGACCAAATTACCGTTTCCTAGAGGCACAAATGTGTGTGTGTGAGAGTGTGTGTGTGTTCAATACAAATGGATGAGAGTAGTTCAGAAATGTGTGTGTGCTGGTGTGAGCACCTGCAGCTTCTCCCCAGGGTTGGTAGAAACTGCAGCTTATTAGGGCTAATGGGCTTCTTTAAGGACCTTCGCTCATTATCGGGATGCTTTTCTTCGCTCTTGCTGTTTCTCATTCTCCATCATGTGAATGTGGAATCCATGCCTCATGTCTCGCTGTTATGCATAAGCACTGACATTAGGTAGCGTGTGGCTAAATTGAGATACGCTCATAAAAAATGACTCATTTTTCTGCTAATATGTGAATTTGTGTGCAGTTTTTACTACCTGGCAAATGGGGACTCTCTCATTTTACTAAAATAAGCAAGGATATTCCTGCTTTCATAAATGCAGGAAGACTCACAAAAAATACTAGTACTCTCCCCATGGGCAGCAGAAAGGTATGCTTTTCTGTACAATGTATGCACAACTTGATGGATAACAATTGTTTACAAAACATGTCTCTATAAACACACCGTAGCCGAAAAGGAGCGGGGAGAAGAAAATAATCTTTTATTACCTGCCCCTTTCTAAAAGAAATTAAAAACAAATAGAAATAGATGGTGTGTCCTTCATAACAGTATCGTAGGAAAATAAGAGAAACACAAAAACGTACTACAAAAATGAGTTAGTTCCTACTTGACAGTTAACGGAAAGAAACAAAACAACAACAAAACATCAGAGGCCTGTACTACGAAGCAGGATTTTCACTTAGCCGCTAACTTCAGGGGAAACTCTGGGTTTCCGGTCCTACGACGCTGGTTCTCTTTTTAGCAGGCTAGATCTCCATGGTAACTTATGCTGTGCGGCTAACCTGCTCCGGAGCAGGTTAGGTTCCAGGGTAAGAGATCAACTCAGTGAAAGCACTGCCTGCTGACCAATCAGAGCTCAGTGTGCGGAGTTTAAAGCGATCAAGTCATATTATAGGACAAAGGAAATACAGAAAAAAACTGCCGTTGCAGGAAAGACGGCCGGCAAAAATCACCGACTGTGTGAACGTGAACATTAATAGAATATCACCTCCCATCTTCAGAGCAATCTGACGATTATAACATTAGCGTTAAGAAAGCTTACTTAAATATCTGCCACAACATAAGTAACCGGATCAGAGTAACATTAAGTACAGTCCACGGCATATCACATCATAATGTATCATATATCTCCTTATCTGAGTCAGCTGAGCCGTATCTGGCCGTGCAACACTCACAGTGTCCCATACTGTATGCAGAAGTATTATTTTAAGCAACACATTAAGTTGACGAAACACTCGAGACAAATGTAATTAAAGTCAGATCCACTTGTGTCTTGGACGGGGCAGTGATATCATAAACCTGTTAATGTACGCATTCAAACACTTTTTCTTTTACCAGCTATATTCACCTTGCAGGTGCAGCTATGTGGCTTTGATCCTGGATAAAGTGTTTAAGTCATGGATGTTTAAAGTTTAACTTCTTCATATTTTACTAATATAAAAGTTCACTTTTCATTCGGGAAGTATGACGCTGCGCTGTCAGTACGCTTCTCCATGTTTGTGATTGGTCGAATGCTCCAGATACCACCCCTTTCATGTGAACGCGCACCTAACTAGAGAGGACACGGCTGGCTTGAGCGATCCACTTGATAACCCGCGTCGTAGTACCGTTTAGCGAGAGCGCGTATGTTTTGGATTAGGCCAACCGGCTAACTCAAACATATCCAGGTTAGGTTGAACCGGCTTCGTAGTACAGACCTCTGATATTCATCAATCAATCAAAGTTCATTCATGAAGCTCAATATCCCACATGTTATCTTTGTCTCAGGGGCCTCTGACCCTCACATCGGTAAAAGAAAAACTCCCTCTCAAACCAGACAAAGATGAATTATAGTTTGTTTATATCTATTTCAAATAAGTGTTTTAACGGTCCCTTCACGATAAAGAGCTGCAGGCTTCAAGGAAGTTTGTTTGAGAACATCATAAAGGTCTTTTTTTGTTTCTTGCTGTACTCACAATGATGTACTATTAAAGTACGCTTGCTGTTACATCAGGTGACCTCAGGTGTCGCTAAAACATCTTGTTTGCCAATAAAACACCGATGCTTCATTATTGCAATACACAAACAAAACAAAATTGATAACAAGTGTGACGCTTTCAGTATTCAGCTGAATCAATCAAGAATACTGTCTTTAAACTAACCAACAAAATCCCTGAGTGCAACAAAAAAAAGATTTTGCCATGTGTTAAAAAAACAACCAACAGTGTGAGCCCTACAATAAATGCATTGCAGAGATTTAAGCTGTGAATCATCAGAGACACAGCAGCAGGAGGAAACTACACAGCGGCCTGCAGGAGGTTTCCTCTCAAAGTGTCTCTCATTGATCCCATCCCAGAAGAAAGGAGAGACCACACACACACACACACACACACACACACACACACACACACACACACACACACACACACACACACACACACACACACACACACACACACACACACACACACACACACACACACACACACACACACACACACACACACACACACACACACACACACACACACACACACACACACACACACACACACACACACACAGCGGCAGGAAAAGTGGGTCAGTGCTCTGATGTATATCACCCCGTTTGTTTCAAAAGATCTCACGATTACAGATAAATAATTACAGAAATGTTGATTAATGTCCGTATGAATAATTTAAGAAAATGAAGTGAAGTCCTGTATACATAGGCGGAAAGTAACTAAGAACAAATACTCAAGTATGATGATGAGGTACTTATAATTTATTGGAGTGTTTTCTTAACTCACTGCTATAATTTTAAAGGGAAATGTTCTACTTTATACCTTATTTTACTTATTTTACAGATAAAGGGACCAAAGAAAAGTTAATATCTTTGCATTAAAAAACAAAATAGTTAATAGAGTTTATGTTTTGGTATGAATGTAATAAGCCGACAGTTTATACAAGACGTATTGGATTTATTTTTTATAAGTTAGATTTTTCGAGTTGTGTTTAAAATTATTTAAGATTTTTCTGCATTGCATACTTTAACGTTTACAGGAGAGGGTTAGGGACATATGTGACACATTTTGGAGATCTGGTAAAAAGTGCGTCTGACTAAAACATCAGACACTTTTTTTCACAATTCTAAATTTGTTCTCAGAATATTGACTTCAATGTAAGAATCCGGATTTTTTTGTTATTTTCTAGAAACCTCCGCAAAAATCTGACATGTTGACCTAATCCTCTTCCCCAATGAGAACACTGTATTTCTGCTGGGATGAATAACGTCATTTAAAACTGATGTCTGATTTCTAGGTCCCGCTTCTTATCTCTTAGAAGCCACAATGTTTTTGTAACTTCATATTTTTTACTTTTTACTCATCATTTTGACTTTTATTTAAAAAATGCAGAATTTTTCCTGAATTCAGTCTTTTTTCTAAGAACTACATTTAAAAAAAAAGTTTGGGTCGGATCTCACATGTCGACCTAATCTTCTTCTTCTGTTGTCAGAAAGCCCAATTTCTCCCTGGATAGATCAAGTGATCTGGTTCCGATTTATATTTCCAACTTTTTATCTCTTAGCGGTCACATTGTTTTTCTGCCTCACAGACATTAGCATGCCAAATAGGTCCGTTCTAAATGAGTCGAATTAAAAAATAAAAACTCATCTTCATCTTCGAAACTGCATCGTCAATAAGAAAGCTGTGTTATCGCACATCCCATGGCAGCGTTTCCAGCTAAAAAAAACATGCCATAAAATCACAAAGCAGACAAATTGAGGATGAAATTGGCAGCAACTCAGAGTCAACATGTTGAAAAAGAGCTGCTGCTGAGAACAGTGGGGAGACGAGACAGAGGGAAAAAGTGTCCAATCAGCGGCAGGCGGAGCGACGGGGGGACAATCAATGCAACTGAAGAGATAAATGACACGGATTCTCAAGACTGCGAGATGAACAGTGAGAGAAAACACACTCAGAGCTGCAGGGACAATCACAAGGTGGATAATGTGATATTAATACCATGAAAACCTGCTGCTGTAAACTAAGGCTCAGTGAATCCTCATTTAATACAAGTGGGATTGTCTTTATGGCTCAATAACTAACACAAAAGGATAAAAATAGTCAACTTTTTCCATTCAGAAACTCCACGTCGACCATAACCTGCTGCTTTAATTCTTTCTTTACAGAGAGAGGCAGATATAAATCATGAATTGCTCATTATACCTTTCAGTGTTTGAGTGTTTCCGGGTGCAAGTCAAGGCTTTGTGAAAGCACACTGTGAGGCTTTATTAATACGTGTGCCTGCAGAGCCTCAAACAGGGGAACCACTTCCTTTAAAAGCTCTTTGCAGACTTCTCTGACTTGTTTTTATTTAACTGTCAGTCATAAAACATCAGGCCTCGAGTGAAAATCAATCAGAAGAAAATAAATGTTTTTAAATTGGAAAAAAGAGTGTTAAAAGTCCTCAATCCAGTTTCATTTTGGTATACTTTTGCAGTATTTTGTCTTTGTTTTAAGCGGCTTTTAAACTCCTTACCCTACGTGTAAGGTGTCCATATCACTTGAAAAAAAAAAGTGTATAAAGTTACCAGGGATTGAAAATTATACATTTTTAGAAACATAAGAAATTACTGAGGATTTCTTGCTAAAAGAACATGTCAGTATTTTACCAAACAAATGTGGAATATAGAAAAATGTCAAAAAAATCATCTATTAATCCTCTCCTAATCACTAAAGGCATTGTTTTAAGGAAACTAATACTGAATAGATTATTTAATTGATAATTCAGTTTAAAACTTGTCTCTAGATAATATTTACCTAAAGTTAATATCCTATAAATAAAACCTGTGTACCGAGGGATAATCCGACTCCAAAGGCTCGAGAGATCTTGTCATTTTCTATAATTATCTCCTATAGGTCCATCCATCCATCCATCTTCTCCCGCTTATCCGTGGTCGGGACGCGGGGGTAGCAGTTCCAGCAGAGAGCCCCAAACTTTCTTTTCCCTGGCCACATCAACCAGCTCTGACTGGGGGACCCCAAGGCGCTCCCAGGCCAGCGAAGAGATATAATCCCTCCACCTGGTCCTAGGTCTACCCCTCGGTCTCTTCCCAGCTGGACGTGCCTGGAACACCTCCCTAGGGAGGCGCCCAGGTGGCATCCTAACTAGGTGGCATCCTAACTAGGTGCCCGAACCACCTCAACTGGCTCCTTTCGACGCGAAGGAGGAGCGGTTCAACTCCGAGTCCCTCCCGGATGACTGAACTTCTCCCCTTATCCCTAAGGGAGACACCAGCCACCCTGCGGAGAAAACCCATCTCGGCCGCTTGTATCCGCGATCTCGTTCTTTCGGTCATGACCCATCCTTCATGACCATAGGTGAGGGTAGGAATGAAAATGGCCCGGTAGACAGAGAGCTTTGCCTTCTGGCTCAGCTCTCTTTTCATCACAACGGTGCGGTAAAGAGATTGCAGTACCGCTCCCGCTGCTCCGATTCTCCGACCCATCTCACGCTCCATTGTTCCCTCACTCGAGAACAAGACCCCGAGATACTTGAACTCCTTCACTTGGGGTAAGGACTCATTCCCTACTTGAGAACCATGGCCTCAGATTTGGAGGTGCTGATCCTCATCCCAGCCGCTTCACACTCGGTTGCGAACCGATCCAGTGAGTGCTGAAGGTCGTAGACCGATGAAGCCATCAGAACCACATCATCTGCAAAAAGCAGTGGTGCAATCCTTAGTCCACCGAACTGCAGACCCCCTCCCCCACGACTACGCCTCGAAATCCGATCCATGTATATTACAAACAGGATTGGTGACAAAGCGCAGCCCTGGCGGAGGCCAACCCTCACCGGAAATGGGTCCGACTTACTGCCGAGGACCCGGACACAGCTCTCGCTTTGGGAGTACAGAGATTAGATGGCCCTGGGTAAAGAGCCCCTCAGCCCATATTCCCGCAGCACCTCCCACAGTAACTCCCTGGGAACCCGGTCATACGCCTTCTCCAAGTCTACAAAACACATGTAGACCGGATAAGCGTACTCCCAGGCCCCCTCCAGGATCCTTGCGAGAGTAAAAAGCTGATCCGTCGTTCCACGACCAGGACGGAATCCGCATTGTTCCTCCTCAATCTGAGGTTTGACAATCGGCCTGACCCTCCTTTCGAGTACTTTAGAGTAAACTTTCCCGGGGAGGCTGAGTAGTGTGATGCCTCTGTAATTGGCACACACCCTCTGATCCCCCTTTTTAAAAAGGGGAACCACCACTCCGGTCTGCCACTCCTTCGGTACTGTTTCCGACTTCCACGCAACGTTGATGAGACGTGTCAACCATGACAGTCCCTCAACACCCAGAGCCTTCAGCATTTTTGAGCGGATCTCATCCACCCCCGGGGCTTTGCCACTGTGAAGTTGTTTGACGACCTCAGTGACCTCCCCCCGGGAGATTGGTGTCGATCCCCCGTCATACTCCAGCTCTGCCTCTAACATAGAGGGCAGAGTTGTCGGGTTCAGGAGTTCCTCAAAGTGCTCCTTCCAACGCCCTAACACTCCATCAGTTGAGGTCAACAACGTCCCATCCTTACTGTACACAGCTTGGATGGTTCCCTGCTTCCCCCTCCTGAGGTGTCGGACAGTTTTCCAGAACAACCTTTGTGCCGCCCGAAAGTCCTTTTCCATGTCTTCTCCGAACTTCTCCCACACCCGCTGCTTTGCCTCGGCCACGGCTGAGGCTGCTGCCCTTCGGGCCTGTCGGTACCTTGCAACTGCCTCGGGAGTCCCCCGGTATAACAAATCCCTGAGGGCCTCCTTCTTCAGTCGGACGGCTTCCCTGACCACCGGTGTCCACCAGGAGGTTTGAGGGTTACCGCCCCTTGAGGCACCTAAGACCTTGAGACCACAGCTCCCCACCGCGGCTTCGGCAATAGAGGCTTTGAACACCGACCACTCTGGTTCAATGTCCCCAACCTCCACAGGAATGCCCGAAAAGCTCCGCCGGAGGTGTGAGTTGAAGGCCTCCTGAACTTGGGCCTCCTCCAGACATTCCCAGTTCACCCGAACTACACGTTTGGGCTTACCAGGTCTATCCAGAGGCTTCCCCCGCCACTCGACCCAACTCACCACCAGATGGTGATCAGTTGACAACTCTGCCCCTCTCTTTACCCGAGTGTCCAAAACATACGGCCTCAGGTCCGATTATACGATAACGAAATTGATCATGGACCTTCTGCCTAGGGTGCTCTGGTACCACGTACACTTATGAGCATCCTTATGTTCGAAAATGGTGTTTGTTATGGCCAATCCATGACTAGCACAGAAGTCCAGTAACAAACCACCACTCCGGTTCAGATCAGGGGGGCCATTCCTCCCAATCACGCCCCTCCAAGTGTCTCCATCATTGCCCACATGTGCGTTGAAGTCTACCAGCAAGATTAAAGAGTCCCCTTCAGGAGCCCAATACAGGACTCTTTCCAGGGTCTCCAAGAAGGCCGTATACTCTGAACTGCTGTTTGGTGCATAACAGTCAGAGTTTTCCCCCCCATAACCCGCAGGCGTAGGGAGGCGACCCTCTCGTCCACTGGGGTAAACTTCAACAACGAAGCACCCAACCGGGGACCTGTGAGTATCCCCACACCCGCCCGGCACTTCACACCTTGAGCAACTCCGGAGAAGAATAGAGTCCAACCCCTATCCAGAAGTAAGGTTCCAGAGCCAACACTGTGCATAGAGGCGAAGCCAACCAGATCCAACTGGTAACGCTCCACCTCCCGCACAAGCTCCGGCTCCTTCCCCCCCAGAGAGGTGACGTTCCATGTCCCCAAAGCCAGCTTCTGTCGCCTGGAGGTGTTGCCCACGTTGCCTTTTCGGGCTGTGCCCAGCCGGGCTCCGTGGCAAGCCCGGCCACCAGACGCTTGCCGACGAGTCCTCCTTCTGGGCCTGGCTCCTAAAGGGGACCCCGGGCTTCCTCTGGGCTGGGTATGCTCACTTCCTGTGTCGTCTTTCATGAGGTCTTTTGAACCAATCTTAGTCTGGCCACTTGCCTGAGTACAATTTACCATGGGAGACCCTACCAGGAACACAAGGTTCCAGACAACACAGCCCCCAGGTTCATCAGGGCACACAAACCTCTTTACCACGGTAACTAAATATAGGTACAAAATGTATTCCTTATAAAGAGAGATACAGTTTGCATGGGCAAACATCGGACTTCTACGCTAATATGTGAGTAGAAATCAATGTTGACATAATGACGCGCCTGAATATTTTCCTAAGGCAATCAATTTGTTTTAAAAGTTCAGCAGGGGTTGTTTTTCTGGTAACTCAAAGAAAAATGCACAAAAATAACAAAAAAACTCCGAGTAAGAAATCATGTGAATTATTACTCATGTATTCAGTCATAAAGGAATATAAAATGTACTGGATTTGTGTGCTTATCACTTTTGTAGGTATTAAGGCCCTGACACACCAACCCGGTTTTGGGAATCAGTGGCAGTCGTGCATTCGCGGCGCCCTACTCAGGTTGGTGTGTCCCGCACCGTCGTTGCTTTACGGCACATTTTCACACCTCCCGCGGCCGATTCAAAGAAAGTCGGCCAAAGAAATCACTCTGATTGGCTGTTGCCTCTTTTGAATGACGAATACACACTAACGCTGCCTGCTGGTAAGGACAGTTATTGCCACTCGCCGACTGAAGTCTTTGCGGGCGGGCGGCGTAGCGGACGTAAAAGTCGGGACGCCTTCGGTACGCGTTCTTTGGTCTGCGGTTGGTGTGTAGCCGCCTTTACTTTGCAGAAACAGACATCCCTTTATGATGACTTTCTACATTTTTTTCTACAAACAACAGAAGGTAATCCTACTGATCCCTGACCTGTTATATTCAACTTAAATTCATCATATATTACATGTCCTCTTCATAAAAACAGTCCTCTTTCCAGCTTCATATTCTTTCTAATCCCAAAGCTTAAGGTGATACCTGAAAAGCAGCATCAACACTCTTCCTGCCTGTTATTCATCCCCCGCTGGATTGTTTTTAAGCGTTTGTCTGAGCCTACGTACCATTTCAGCCATAACTTCCTGAGGAGTAAAGCTCTCTGAAGGAGGAGGATCCAGCGAAGCTCCCTGAGGGGAGAGAAGAGAAGAGAAGAGAGGGGAGGAGAGAAGAGAAGAGGGGGAGGAAACAGAGATGTCTGCAGTAAATGTAATCACTGGAGCCTTAAATATACTGCTATAATGATGCTTAATAGTTATTAATAGTGATGCTTAATAGTGCTGAATAGTGGTGCAGGAATGAGTCCTAAAACCCGAACATTAGTCAGTATTGTAGCACTTCCTGTTCTCTCTTCTTAATGCATTTTGGTTAGAATAAACTCTGTGGTTATGTGGACATAAAATATGTCTAAACGTCATCACGCCCAATATTAGCCACCTTTAGCTTAGCGGTGGTGACGTGAAGTCATCTGACCGTGCTGTAGTTCCTTTATAGCCCAACATTAGCCACCTTTAGCTTAGCGGTGGTGACGTGAAGTCATGCGATCGTGCTGTAGTTCCTTTATAGCCTAGCGTTAGCTTTTTACTTCAGAAATCATAAAGTGGTGTTAATGGAGATTATCCTGCTGAACAAAACCTGTGTCGAAGACGATTGTTAACCACAGAGATTATTTCCTGCAATAATCCAAAATCACATGGAGAAAGTCCCATTGGCTTTTTTGTGGAGGGAGCCAGGGTCCACTACAGAAATATGACATTCCTGCACCACCCTATTTTGATTTTAAAGAGAGACCTACCACCACTTAGGGAAGTTACTAATAAATGAATACATGCTGTAAAAAATGGAAATGTGGAGTCTGGTTATTTTCTATCTTATCTATAATGAATAAAACAGTGTTTGTTACATGCAATTCTTATTGATGATTACGCAACATGCTAAACACAAAGGCATTAATCACGTCCACCCACAACAACCCCCCCCCCACCCCCCCCCCACCCCCACTCCTCTCCCTGCAGTGAGAACAGAGTGGGTAGCAGGGGGTTATCCTTTGTACATTTGAATTCATGCCACTGGTTATTTACTGTATGTTTATATCCTGCAGTGTGAGGACATCTGACTGATTGGTCTAACACGTGTTTTCCCCTACAAGGTTGTAATCTCTCCAAATGACAAATGAATGGTTTGGTTGATGAAATTAAGCACATTTTAGACTTTTTATAGCAAAACTCTAAATATATAGTAACGTTAAACACAATAATACTCTACATAATTAAGAAATCTCCCCATTTCTTAATTGGTGTATGTGGAGTGAATATTATATAAAAGATAACCCAATCCAAGCAGCATTTTACAGACAAATCACGAGCACTGTACCTAAAAGGCATTCTAGTTACTTTTGGATTACTTCATGTCCCATAATGCAACTGGGTATAATACATCCACATAAATCAAACTCCACACCCGCTGGTCTGAAACACTGTAAAACTGGCAGCCCATGCAGAGATAATAATGAAAACGCTTCATATTTGACAAAGCTCTGACACTAAAAACATTATAAAACCATTTATATATTGCAGAAGAGTGATGGTGGAGATGATATTAATGTGTAAACATCAGTGGAGCAACTCTTCAAGTGCCTGAAGTTTCAAATCTCACAGAGCTGTTTGATCGAGTTACTTTAAAAATGCAGATTATTAAGAAAACTGCAAAACAAAAAGGCAGGATTTTGAATGAACTATTAACTCAGCAGGGGGTCCTCTACTGCAGTGTTTGTCTAACATGTTCATACCAAGGACCACACTCACACTCACGGACCACCTAACTCGCCAAATATCCAAAAACAATAGTCCTGCTCACCACTCCAACAGTATAACAACTTCACTTTCTCTATATCGCCTCGATCACACATTAAATCAACAATACAAATACAACTACAGATGAAATAAGCATTTAGTTGAAATGCGATTTAAAATGCTCACAACTCTTGTGAAATGTAGACTACATGTATTACAGAGTTTATGTCCGAGCCAACAGACTCACATATCATTGGCTACTAAGAGATATGCAAAACACACCGCATGTAGTACGACAAAGTACGTTAGGCTCGCCTGGGCTTTTTTTGTAAACGTTTATGCAGCCCCAACAACAGCCTCTGATCATCAACAGGCCTCATGCAACGCTTCATTGGACGCATAATAGATATATAATCTCTATCTCACTCCTAACACATCTAAATCTGCTTCCAGCATGGACACATGTTCATAAAATACATCCATTGTTTGTCCATATGCTTCTTGAAATCTAAAAAAACACAATGTTTTTCTAGAAGAGATTACAAATCGCCAGAAAATGGTACAAACAAGTGGCAACATGTGCGACGAAGGTGGGGTGCTGGGCTATATCATGCAATTGAAAGTTAAGATTGCTCCGTTGCGGAGATATTCCCGCGAGAGTGCGGGAAATTGTAATTCATTTATTTATTTCAAATGTGAAATGTCCGCGGACCACACTTTGAGAAACACGGCTCTAATGGGCTTCCTAGTGATGAAGCTCATGATATTAGGTCTCCATGGCGACTGCCCATAATGCAGCAGGAGATGTTTTTAATAAGCAAACTATGCTTTTGTGACCTCAGTGTCTTGTGAGGCGGCATAAAGCTTTGTGATTGGTGAATATTAAAATATATAGCGAACAACACACACACACACACACACACACACACACACACACACACACACACACACACACACACACACACACACACACACACACACACACACACACACACACACACACACACCCTTATATTCCATACATTACTTAATCTACTCATCCCTCCCTCCTTCCCTACATCCTTCCTTCCTTCCCGAAATCCATTCGACCCTTCATCGTTTCATACCTTAGACCCATTCATTCCTCCTTCCCTACATCCCTTCAACCCTCCTTCCTTCCTTCATTACGTCCCTTCGACCCTTCATCCTTTCCTACATCCTTTCCTACATCCTTTAATCCATTAATTCCTCCCATCTCTTCAACCCTTCCTTACAACCCTTTGACCCTTCCTCCATCCATTCATCCTTTCATTCCTCCTTCCCTAAATCCCTTCCACCCTTAATCCCTTCGGCCAATTGTCCCTTTATACATCCATTCATCCCCCGTTCCCTACAATCCTTCGACCCTTCCTACCTTCATCCATTAATACCTCCTTTCCTTTCGACATTTCATCCAGTTTTATTTCTCTCCTTCCCTCCTTGCCTCCTCTCAAATAATTCCCCTCTTCCAGTCTCCCATCTTCTCCTTCTATTTAATCTGCTGCATACTTTTCTCTCATTCTCTGGGAATCATATATTCAGATCAGGCAGAAGGACATCAAAGTCTCTCTCCGTCTGACTTCAGTTTGTCCTCCAGACAACATCCTTCACCCTTTTGAACCCCTCATCTCACAGGAAATATCTCCTGTGAATACATTTTTAACCAACGTCCTATGATAATGTGGTCCTTGCTAGTGTGTATATGAATCTTTTCACATTCAATAAATTCACCAGCAAGTTCACCCAAAGTTTGACAAAAAAAAAAGGGGTATATTATCTTTGCTGCAAATTCCCCTTTTATCACACTGCAATGCTTTCACTGCTAAACATGTGAGCAAACATTTTCAAAATTACAAAATGTCACACTTTTGATTAAACAAACATTCAACGTGTATCAATCTTCTCATCTAACTCTCGCCATGACAGTGAAATATCAAATGTATTCACCTCCTTCATTTATTGGATTAATCACTAAATCAAATATTACGTTTAGACAAACACACACACAGAAAAGCAGATATTACCCACAACCCATTGCAGCTAGCACTCAAGATGAACAGGGAGCATGACGCCCTAAAGTAAATGCACTGATTCACATCAATAAGTTAGAGAAACATTTACATTTCCCGCGGATAGAATTAGTTTTAACAAAGCACCACACTGCACAATAACAGCTTTTCATGTCTCCCTGGTTGCATAACTTCAATCAAAAAGGAAGAAAGGTAAATGAATATTGATGTCTACATGTAGCAATGTGAGAGGCTGAAGCGATTCATTACATTAACCTGCCAATGCGTCACGGGGGAGCGTGAAAAATGTATAAAGATTTGTATTTATTTTATTTAACAACAAGGAGTGACTGGACTTTCAGCGTTAAAAAGGTGTTGCAAATGTTTCCCGCTGTTCATAACTTCCTGACTTCATCATTTTAGTTTTGCTTACTACAAAACTTCTTTGCAATTCAGTTCTTGCATTCATCAAATATCATAAAACCAAAACTATTAGCTTCAAGAGGCTCAAATGCCCTTCAGAGCTGAGGCGACGATTGGCTGTAAGTTCATCAAAATGGACAGAAAAAAAGTAAAGCAAAATGTAAATGTTCTGCAGCTGATAAGATGAGTTTGGATTGAATCAGGTTTGACTTTGGAAGAGAGTCTGTTGCGTGGGAATATTTACAAATCTTTAAATTGCATTTCAGGCTAAACATGAATGGTGTTTGCATACACTCTTAAAACTCAGCGTATGAACTAGTTTGATGATGACTGTCAGTAAAGAAATGTATAATACAAATAGAAACAGATTTTAATAATGTAAATCCAACTTCATTGAAACTTAACGTTGACCAAAAACAGGACCTTTGTTAAATGTATTAAACATTTTATTTTTAAATATCAATTTCATTTATTTCCTAATGTCGCACAGCCTAATTTACAGCATACATATTAAAGTATTAAAACTCAATTCAACACAAAATAAAATCTAATTTACCATTATTTTTGTATATCATTCTATTTATTTCATATATCTTTGGTATTGGGTTTATTGGATGTGTTGCATGAAGTGTAAGTTTTTGTAATGTATCATCTTATGAGTGTAGGACATTTTAAAATAATTGAACTGATCCAAACCCTAGACCTAACCTTAAATGACCAGAAACAAACCAACAGGCTGAAACCCAGCCACCTGTATCTGCTCACTGCAAACTTCTATCTCTCTGAAGATGAATCACAGCGGGTAAAGGCCCCCTGCTTTTTTTGGATTAAAGAATAAAAAGGCAAAAAGCTCAATTCCAAAAAGCCAGCCTCCACCTATCCTCGCTGCTCTGCACCACGTCACATGATCACAGCGTGAGAAGGCGCAGTGCATGCTGGGAACTCCCTGCTGAGAGTAAAGATCAGCTGTTTGTGCCCAGCAGGTGAGAGACGCAGCGGGAACGTCTCAGAAAAACAGCGTGAGCGAGGGGAGAAACACAAGAGAGGAGAAAGAGTGGAAAGCACGGTCGAATAGTCAAGAGAAAAAATCTGGTCTTTTTCAACTAACGCCTCTTTAAACTCAGAGAGAAATTTCAAGAGGTGAAGGAAGATTCAGGTAGGTAGGTAGGTAGGTAAGTAGGCAGGTAGGTAGGTAGGTAGGTAGGTAGGTAGGTAGGTAGGTAGGTAGGTAGGTAGGTAGGTAGGTAGGTAGGTAGGTAGGTAGGTAGGTAGGTAGGTAGGTACTAGAGGAGGGGAAGGAGGATTCATCAGGACGAGAATTCTTGAGAAATGTTAAAAGGTACAGATCAGGGGTTGGTGGATATTATTGTGAGAAAAAACTAAACATTTCTGAGATTTGTAAATTGAGAATAACTCACAAATTAAAAGAGTTCACATGATCATGATGACATACAGTATTGCCAAAGCATTGTTTAAAACAGTGACAATTACAACATGAATCTAATCATCTGGGAAATGTCCCTGTTTTTAAATGCATCTTGAACAATCTTGTTTGCTTTACACGGAAAACAATGTAATTTCTAATCAAAATCAAAACATGTCCCAAATGTAATTCCCTATGATGCTTCTTGTGGTTTTCCATTTCCTGTAGTGTGTCATATAGGTTTTTAATGCATTTAAAATGGTCTGCAAAAGCTTTCCTGAACCTAGTGACATCACCATAACAACAGAGCCGGCCAGCTAACCGATCAGAGCAGACTGGGCTCTGGTTTCAGACAGAGGGTGAAAAGAGGTGCTGCAGCACAGACAGTATGAGAACAATAAAGAGCTTTTTGAACATTAAAGCATGGAGACATGTCACAGAGACACTACATACAAATAAACACCTGAACATCAGCAGGTGAGGACTCTTTAAAGTAGAGACACTACATACTGATATACACCTGAACATCAGCAGGAGAGGACTCTTTAAAGGAGAGACACTACATACTGATATACACCTGAACATCAGCAGGAGAGGACTCTTTAAAGTAGAGACACTACATACTGATATACACCTGAACATCAGCAGGAGAGGACTCTTTAAAGTAGAGACACTACATACTGATATACACCTGAACATCAGCAGGAGAGGACTCTTTAAAGGAGAGACACTACATACTGATATACACCTGAACATCAGCAGGAGAGGACTCTTTAAAGTAGAGACACTACATACTGATATACACCTGAACATCAGCAGGAGAGGACTCTTTAAAGTAGAGACACTACATACTGATATACACCTGAACATCAGCAGGAGAGGACTCTTTAAAGTAGAGACACTACATACTGATATACACCTGAACATCAGCAGGAGAGGACTCTTTAAAGTAGGGACACTACATACTGATATACACCTGAATATCAGCAGGAGAGGACTCTTTAAAGTAGAGACACTACATACTGTTATACACCTGAACATCAGCAGGAGAGGACTCTTTAAAGTAGAGACACTACATACTGATATACACCTGAACATCAGCAGGAGAGAACTCTTTAAAGTAGAGACACTACACACTGATATACACCTGAACATCAGCAGGAGAGGACTCTTTAAAGTAGAGACACTACATACTGATATACACCTGAACATCAGCAGGAGAGGACTCTTTAAAGGAGAGACACTACATACTGATATACACCTGAACATCAGCAGGAGAGGACTCTTTAAAGTAGAGACACTACATACTGATATACACCTGAACATCAGCAGGAGAGGACTCTTTAAAGTAGAGACACTACATACTGATATACACCTGAACATCAGCAGGAGAGGACTCTTTAAAGTAGAGACACTACATACTGATATACACCTGAACATCAGCAGGAGAGGACTCTTTAAAGGAGAGACACTACATACTGATATACACCTGAACATCAGCAGGAGAGGACTCTTTAAAGTAGAGACACTACATACTGATATACACCTGAACATCAGCAGGAGAGGACTCTTTAAAGTAGAGACACTACATACTGATATACACCTAAAAATGAGCAGAATAGGACCCCTTAACTTGCACTTTCACAAAAAA
>NC_136904.1:6747241-6774741 GCF_949606895.1 Notothenia rossii | reverse complement strand
TATACTATTTCTGAAATACGTAAAGTGGTATTTCAGTGTGCTTATTAAAAGTGTACTTGAAACTAAGTGTATTGTGAATTTTAAGTAAGTACACTTTCGCTACTACATACTAAATCGCAAATACTTATAGTAGTCATTAAGTATACTTATCGAAAATACAATTCTTTTTTTACTCTTTTGTAATACCCTGTTAGCATGCTTTATTAACGAGTACTTAAATACACTTCATTAGAAGTGTATTTAAGTACTCTTATAAAAAGTGCACTTTAATATACGTTTTTCTTTTTGTACTTCATTGTAATTTTAAAAAGTATATTAACTATGGTTATTAAACCATAAAGTGCTTTATGTAGATCAGCTTTAAGATATTCAGTAGAAATTATTCTATTATAAGGACATTTGACCTTAAAGAACGTTGAATTAACACATTTTTGCACCATCGACCAACAGCAAGCAGCAATTTGAGATGCAACAACAAAAAAGAGAAATGATTTGAGTCAAAACTGGAATACATAGCACACATGTGTCTTTCGCAGTGACTGAACTCATTGACCCATTAGCAACCGAGCTAACCAGATGCTAACTGTCCATTAAGATGAATCATTATTATGTTACGTTATAAAAACAACAGAAATCAGTGCTGTGAGTCCTTGAGAAGAAAGATATGTATTTATGGTTATTAAACCATAAAGTGCTTTATAGATCAGCCATTCAGTAGAACTCATATTGGGTTGCCAGATTGTGAAACCCCCTGCTGGTGTTTATTCTCCTCCAGCAGTCTGTGGCACTGCAGCTCATCAATGAACCCAGAGATCACGTCACCTCAAAAGTGCTGCAGAACGAGGCTGCACTCAATATCAATGAATCAGTCAAACACTCACATTGATCATTCAACGATTGCTTAAGCCAAATGATCGACAGCAAATGAAGGGAAAAGGCTGAGAGAGGTTATGATCAATGAATTCACAATCACTAGAATATACTTCCAACGTTAAGAATTAAATATATTCACTCTCTTATGATTTCTCTTGTTTTCTGTTTAATTTGTTTTGTGTGTAAATGCTTATAAGAGCACTTTGGTAGCCTTTGTGTCTGAAATGTGCAATACAAACAAACTAACCTACCTTTAGCCATTTGCAACTTTACTTAAATATTTTAAAAAAAACTTTATTCACGAGTTATCAAGATTTTAACCGGAGACAATGCTGGGGAAGTTAAAAGGAGCCTTCACGAAAGCTCATTCAAGAAAAACAACAGCACGTTTCTTTTCACAATTCAACCTTCTGTTATGTAAATTAGATGAGAGCTTACACTGTCTTTTTTATCTTTGTCCAATAATTCACATTAACAGATTTATATGTCGACTGTTACAGCAGGAGAACTTCAACACCTGTGATCACCTGAAAAAAAGCTTTGTTCAGCTTTCATTTCACTCCATATTAGAGACTCATTAGCCGTCACTAATGACTTTCTTAATGACTTCACTGTAGAGCCAGAGAGGTTTTTAACCACCTGGCAACACAAAACTATTCTTGCTTTATAACCAGTGCCGAAATATTTACCGTAATAATGATGTAGAAATACAACAGCATCAGTCACAATAGAAATAATGCATTCACAATTTCCCTGAAGTAAGAGTGCTGTCATCAAAAAGTACCAAAAACAACAAAGGTAACCATGCTGCTCTTACAATGAACCATTTCAGAATATAATCAATCACATTATGGTGTCAAAGTACTATACACATGACTTGTATTTGTAAAAAGCTTTGAGGGGTTGGAAAATGGCTTTAAAATACAGTAAAAATGTTGTAAAGAGCGGAAAATGCTATAAATGCAGTCCATTTACAATTTACTATGAGTATAAAGTAGCAGGAAAAATACCTCAAATTGCCCTTAAGTCCAGAACTTGAGTAAATGTACAAATAGTTTAATTGCAAAGAACTTGTTTTAACCCAACATGAGGCATGGTGTTTCAAAGCTGCAGGAAGAAAAAGGAAAGCTGCCTCTCTACAAACAGCAAGTCACTTTAAAGTGTCTCTCAGAAGATCATGCCGCTAAAGGTTGGCTTTATGTCTGATAGCTTACAGTTCAAAATGTATGCAAAAGGTAAAAGTACTCAGTTACTTCCCACCCCTGGTAATAACTCTTATAATAATAATGAAGTCTAACTAAACAAGGCACCTTGTTGAAACCTATTCCATGCAGAATGCTTCAAAGGTGCAGGAAAAACTAAACAGAGCCACTGTATGCAGCTGGTAAAAGTAGTTTTATTTTTGTTTGAATATCATTTAAACGTTAGTTATTATATAATCAATTATTTGTTTGACTATTATCTGTATTTTTTATTTGAATCTTCAAAATAAAAGCTTTCAGAATAAAGTCAAGGAGTCAAATATGTAGCAGGAAATGTCAAGTGTCAAACATGTACTTAGGAAGAATACTTTAATACATGTAGCCTACTTAGTTACTGTCCACCCCTAACTAGATATAGGTGTTTATTACTTGAAAAGTGGGACCAACATATTCCCATTGCATTTGAAGTGTATCTCACATGATGCAGATTGTTTCAAAGATGCAGGAACAACTACACAGAGCTGCATCTCTGCAAACAGTAAGTCACTTTAATGTCTCTCTAAGAAGTGCATGCAGTACTATTAGTACACGCTATACTGCAGTATTTTAAAGTACCAGCGCTTACCTTGGCCGCGGTCCCGGTCCCGGTCTCTCCGCTGTTTCCACTCCGTGCTGCTCCTCTCCCCGGTGTAAAGTGTCCCTAACGCTGCCTCATGTCTCCGGGGCTCCGGGCGCACCGCGCACCGTGCGGGGGGAAACTTCCTCTCAAAGTGTCCGTCTGTGGAGGGAGGGAGGCGGGGAGAAAGAGCAGTGAGGAGACACCGAGGGAGGGAGGTTTAAAACACCTGATCTCCCGGAGAGAAACCCGACTGCTGCCGCGAGGAAACTCAATCTGAGAGGCGACAGACACCCAGCGAGCCGCGAGGAAACAGAGAGGAGGGGGGGGGGGAGGAGGGGGTGGAGGAGGAGGAGGAGGAGGAGGAGGGTGTGTATCCTGAGTCCCCTTCCTGCAGAGAGACAGGTGGATTCTCCTCCTGAGCTGCAGCTCTGTCTCCCCAGAAGTCTCCCTCACACAGGGAGTCGAGCTCAGAGTCAAACACTCTTTGTTATTCACATAATACCTAGTAGGCCTATGCATTATATTATATATATTTTATTTTACTTTACTAGTTTGCCTGTCCTTGTTTGTCTACCCTCCCTCATACTGTAAAGCGTCTTTGAGTTGTGAAAAGCGCTATATAAATAAAATGCATTATTATTATTATTATTATTATTATTATTATTATTATTATTATTATATTGTATCCGATTGTATATTCTCTATTAAAGAGTTGCACCATCAGGTGTACAGTATTTCTACTGTGTTGGACGAGCATGGGACTTTGAATCACTTATTATTGACATACATACATAAATACACACTATGTATGTAGCCTACTGTATGATAGTACACATAATTACAAAAAACAGTATTTACATATTATAAAATCCGCTAACACGCTTTTTTACTTTGTAATACTTTATTTTAAATGGTTGAATTCATTTATTATTTTGTTCTTATTTATAAGCTTCATAATAATCATAATAATCGCCACCATAATACAGAATAATGTGTTTATTTATTTATAAGTATGGTTAGTATTTCTTGAATGCATTCATTAATTTGCCTAAATTGTACAAACTGTCTAAATTCTTCTGAATGGACTTACAGTATTTTTTTTTCTTATTTTCTGTTCGTCTTGTGTGACAATCTGTCAAAGCACTTACAGTAAAGATGATTTTGTTGTGGATTATTGTATATTCTTTAAACCATGATGCATTTGTAATCTAATAGAGGAACATCCCTATAGTTTTTGACTGATAATGAATAAGGACTTCAAGGTGATGTAAATATTGTAAATGTATCTGTATTAAAATATGCAGACTACACTTCCTCTCATTTGTGCAATCTGTGGATCTGTCTCTCTCCTCTCCTCTTCTCTCTAACCTTCTCTTCCTCTCTCTCTCTTGATTTTTCATCCCGGATATATTGGAGACCACAGTGCTAAATAAACTGCCGTTACCGTGGCAACTGTACAATATGCCATGGGATGATGTTGATGACGTCCAGATCAACAGCCGGGACCGAAGAAGCCCCCGGGGCAGAAACGTGAAGTTCAGAGCGGGAACACACACCTTTTTATTTCTGGTTCAGCTCCTCTGACAGCAGCTCAACAGAAACACATCCCATAAAGCTCAGGTGAGACATGTTGCTCTTTACACCTCAGGACTTATTCAGGGACAAATTCCCAAAACATATGTCCACTTTTTCCATCGTCCAGGTCAAAACACGAAGCATCAACCGAAAAAAGAGGAACATTTGCCGCATTTTTATATATTATTCTTTGTGCAATTTTGGCTTTCCAACGTAAGCCTATGGAGAAGGAAGTGATTTGAACTCGAGCCTTTGAGAAAAAAACAACAGACAATAATGAGAAATATGCATCCAGTTTCTCAAAGTCGAAGATGGCGTCTCTAAATGTCTTGTTTTGTTTTCCCAAACGCTAAAGATATTCCTTTAGTATGACATATAAAACGGAAGCGCAGTAAATCCTCATATTTGAGAGGCTGAAAACCGGTTCCTGCCATCTTTGCATGAAAGATTCCAACATAAAACCACAAACTTTTGACGCCAACAAGCGGAAAAAACCATTCCCCTGACAGGAAGTGAGACTTTGTGCACCCACACAATGTTTCCCCGAGTCTTAGATGTTCCTCTGAAACAAACAAACACCACGGCTGCACGACATCTGTCAACATGTTCAATCTGCAGGCTCTGAACACTGAATCATGACTTCATGGAAACGTTCAAAAAGGTATCTCAAAGAAGGGTTTGGAAACGTTTCTGACCTAAACATGAATCCTTAGCTCCTCAGCCGGTGGGCTAACGGACACAACTGTATTTCAATCTGGATAAGTTAAAGTTGCAGTTGTATGCCTCATCAACACTTTTATTCTATTTTGACATTTAGATAGGGGCTGACATGTCATCTAAATCAATGCATGATGTGAAGGGGTAACACTTTTACGCATATTTATAAAGCTTTATGTTGCAGTCAGGAACTTTTGAAATGCAACACTCTTTACCGATTCAAATGTTTGATGATTCATTCTATTATTTAAAAACATTGTTATCGTTCTGCTCAGATTCAGATGATTCTGTCTGGAGATAGATTTGTTTTGTATTGATGTGAACAGATGAGCAATCCCTGGGTTAATGTGTTATCATAAAACACCTTCCACAAATGCAAAAGAAGATCTGTAAAATAAATGTAAAATAAAACATCTGACACTGAACGATTATTGTCCCTGTGCTAAAATATCCCAACTGAAGTAATAATCAAACGTGTATATATATGATATAGTGTATATATATGATATAGTGTATATTTAAGCAATAGCTCACGACAGGCCGTGGTATATGCTCATTATATCACAGCTAAGGGGCGTGGTTCGGCCCGACGCGAAGCGGAGGGTCGACAAAGCAAAAGCTGAAAAGCAAACTGCATGCAGTTTGCTTTTCAGCCCAACGGTATACTGTTTTTCTCAGAGGCGGAGGGATACTGACTTGTTGTGAAAAGTAACTTACAATTCTACCCGTGGTATACGCTCAGTATATCACGGCTAAGAACCAATCAGATTGCTTGATTTGACTTGTCCGTTTTATAAATACCAATAAAACACAGAATGTACTAGCTTTTTTTACATTTACATATCGTAGAATCATCAATGGATGTAACGTGCCACTGCTGCTTTTTTAAAATAAAATAATATTGAATATTGTTCCCTAAAGTTCTGGAGTTGACAATTTGTTTTTGCGTTTGTTTTACATTTTCAGATTACACATTTACACACATGTTGTTGATCTGTTCACACAAACATTGACACAGGTGATCCTCCTGTTTGCTGCTGCAGGAGATCCACCTGTTGTTTATTATATATTTCAACTCCCTCTACTCTCCATTTCCAAACCTGTCACCTCTCCTCTTTTTTGCATCCATGATGCCCAAACATGCAGAGACAATCTGATGTGTTTTGTCTCCTGATAAGTCAAAGAAAACATATTCCTCTGTCTGATATACATGTCTCAAAAAGAAGATATTCACTCAGCATGTGTTTGGACAACACATTCTCAATCCCAACTCGGCCTATGTTGACGTTATGTCAGGGTCCCTGTCGTCACTTTCCAACGCAAGGGGGGCCCTTTAGCGTCGAGTTTCAACTATCAGGGCGTCCCATTGACTTGCATAGAGCTCCCTGAACGTTGGTAATAGACGAGTTGGGATCGCGGGTAAAATGCTCTCCGCAGATCCATTCTCTTTTCTTACTCAATATCAAGCCACACTTATTGTTTTTACTTCTTTACTTTAATTGAATAATGTAGGACTTTAGTTGCCGTCAGTTATGGGGAGAGTAGGGGCTCAGAATACTGAAATCTGTATTGTTTCATCGTTTTTTCCTTCTAATTTTGTATTATTTTCTAAACCACACACTGTTATTTACTCAACAATAAGACACAATTATCCTTGTGTTTATTTATTTGTTTGATTAATAAACACAAGTTGGAGTCCGTCAGGACCGAGGGTCGGAGCAGCTCATAGTAGTTGCTTTAGAGAATTTTACACCCGGAAGTAAGTATTCTCTCCGCTTTGCTCAAACCCCGTGATGAGTCCTCAAGCTCTGTGATTGGATGGTTTAGCCGCAATGCACGCTGGGATATGGTGTTTATGTGATGTGAAAAAATTATTTTAAAAATAAAATAATACTTTATTCCGAGTGTGCTTGCTTTTCTCTTTGAAAGTCATCACATAACGGCATTGTAATACACGGTTGGGCTGCATTAAATATTACATATCTGCCGTAGTTCTTTATTTATAGAGCCCTGATGAGAAGTCTTCTAGACAAACATGAGGAACTGCCACCAAAACTGAAAACGTGAGGTGGATCATAAATATATCAGCAATTAAACCACTTCTTACATTTATTTTCACACAATACGTCTCCTTGCAGTATCAACACTAATTTGTTTGACTTTAATATTTGATCCAATTGGTAGATAGGCTGTATTTACACCATAAGGCTGCACAGCTGATAGAAAGGGACACCTAGTGGTTAAAGCATGTTATTGAAATGTATTATTTTTATTATTAGGTATTAATAGGAGACACAGGTTTTAAAACACGGTTTTCTCATAACTTCTGTAAAAATGCTCCAAACAGCCCAAAATTTCACAGGTCTGATAACGATGCAGCCATCAACATATCTAAGCGTATGTGTCATCTAATACCGTTGCCATGGCGACAGATCATTCGCCATCAAGTTAGTTCAAAAGTTTGCAGTTCAAATATTCTGCTGCTTTTCCAAGTCTTTTTACTTTCTTTTCTTCTCATCACACATTCAAGCCCCCAGTGTTCATGTTTCATTTCAATCTAAATTCCTCACTTTCTTCTTACACGTTAAATTTCAGCATAACAATTCAGCATCAGCTTTTCAGCATAAAGCATTCCCACTAGCGATTTCTTCAAGAATTGCATTCTCTAGTTACAGCTGATGTGTTTTCATAGAGAGTCACGTTGGGTTTGTAAGTGATCTATGCTGTAGGAAGATTCTCACGAATGGCTTATCTTATTGTTAATCAGTTTTGGAAAAAGTACTCAGATCCTCGACTTAAGTTCAAATACTATGGACCTAAAGTACTACCTGTAACAGTCCTGAATGCGAAATGTTACTTAAAGGTGGGGTAGGTAAGTTTGAGAAACCGGCTCGAGATACACTTGTTGTTATATTCCATGGAATGCTCTCAACATCCCGATAGCAATGAATATCTGAAGTGCTTTGACAATAAATACATACAAAAATGTCATCTGTGGAAGCCGTAGTTCTGTAAAAAGCACGACCAATCATAAATCAAAAATAACTGTCAGCCTTCCATCTGTGCCCAAACTTATCCCGTGCCCTCATTGGTCATATGCACGTTCGTGTGTGTTGGAGGAGGGGCTCTGTAAGGAAGGGGCAGATTTTTTCCGGTTGTGTATTTTCGAATTCTAGCGTACTCAAGCCAGTTTCTCAAACTTACCTATACCCCACCTTTAAGTAAAAGTATGAAAGCATTTGCATCAAATTGTACTTAAAGTACAAAAAGATAAAAGTACTCATTCTGCACAATGATACATTTCAGAATTATATAAAGTACAGAAGTATTATCAGCTAAATGTACTTCAAGTATGAAACGTATAAGTATTCTTTATGCAGAATGGATATTTGTTATGTATTTTATTGTGCGTATATTGGTATTGTAGAGTGTACAAACTCATACAATATACACTGTGTATATTACTACAGTACTGCATTATACCATATCAGCAGTGTGTTTATATGCAGTAACTCTGAGGGTTAATCTATTAAACTAAAAAGTACTATATTTGCCTCTGAAATGAAGCTCAGCGCAAGTTCTTTCAGGAAGACTGGGTTTATATATACATTTACTCCGCAGCTGCTTATAATCAGCTCATCACAGGCTCTTAGTAACCAATTATATTTCACCTCAATCTCCAGCAGCCAATCACCGAGCTGCAGCCATACTTTAAAATGGTTCTCCTCTCTCCTGCAGTCAGCTGTGATTTCAGGGGTTCATGCTGCCGGCCGCCTCCTCCCCATCCATCCACCTCCTCCCCATCCATCCACCTCCTCCCCATCCACCTCCTCCCCATCCATCCACCTCCTCCCCATCCACCTCCTCCCCATCCATCCACCTCCTCCCCATCCACCTCCTCCCCATCCATCCACCTCCTCCCCATCCAAGCACCTCCCCATCCATCCACCTCCTCCCCATCCACCTTCTCCCCATCCATCCACCTCCTCTCCATCCATCCACCTCCTCCCCATCCACCTTCTCCCCATCCATCCACCTCCTCTCCATCCATCCACCTCCTCCCCATCCATCCGCCTCCTCCCCATCCACTTCCTCCCCATCCTCCTCCTCCCCATCCACCTCCTCCCCATCCAACTTCTCCCCATCCATCCACCTCCTCTCCATCCATCCACCTCCTCCCCATCCATCCGCCTCCTCCCCATCCACCTCCTCCCCAGCCACCTCCTCCCCATCCTCCTCCTCCCCATCCGCCTCCTCCCCAGCCACCTCCTCCCCATCCTCCTCCTCCCCATCCACCTCCTCCCCTTCCTCCTCCTCCCCATCCACCTCCTCCCCTTCCTCCTCCTCCCCATCCACCTCCTCCCCATCCATCCACCTCCTCCCCATTCACCTCCTCCCCATCCACCTCCTCCCCATCCATCCACCTCCTCCCCATCCTCTTCCTCCCCATCCACCTCCTCTCCATCCATCCACCTCCTCCCTATCCCCCTCCTTTCATCACATCCACCTCCTCCCCATCCACCTCCTCCCCATCCATCCACCTCCTCCCCATCCACCTCCTCTCCATCCATCCACCTCCTCCCCATCCCCCTCCTTTCATCACATCCACCTCCTTCCCATCCATCCACCTCCTCCCCATCCACCTCCTCCCCATCCACCTCCTCTCCATCCATCCACCTCCTCCCCATCCATCCACCTTCTCCCCATCCATCCACCTCCTCTCCATCCATCCACCTCCTCCCCATCCACCTCCTCCCCATCCACCTCCTCCCCATCCATCCACCTCCTCTCCATCCATCCACTTCCTCCCCATCCACCTCCTCCCCATCCACCTCCTCCCCATCCACCTCCTCCCCATCCCCCTCCTTTCATCACATCCACCTCCTCCCCATCCATCCACCTCCTCCCCATCCATCCACCTCCTCCCCATCCACCTCCTCCCCATCCATCCACCTCCTCCCCATCCACCTCCTCCCCATCCACCTCCTCTCCATCCATCCACCTCCTCCCCATCCACCTCCTCCCCATCCATCCACCTCCTCCCCATCCACCTCCTTTCATCACATCCAGTGCCAGGAGAGTTAATCCAAAGACCTCATCACACCTCCTCTTCATCCCATCTCCTCATCAATCCCAGATCTTCATCATCATCACCAGTGTCTAGACCCCGGGGGGGGGGGGGTCTAGACACCCCCTTTAGATATACATTTCAGGATCGGGGTCCAACCTCCAAAGACTTCACATTTATCATATGACATGTGTCAATACATGTTCTTTAAACAAAATGAAGTCCCTCCTGATTGAACTGAAGTGAAGACGTAGAAGTAGAAAGTAGCATTCAATGGAAATACTTGAGTAAAGTACACATTTTTAGTACAATGAGTAATTGTACATACTTTCCACCACTGTTGTTAATAAGGTCAAGGAGGCGTTATTCAAAAGTCTTCATTAATGTTATCCTCCCAATCATTCATCTTTGTGTGGCCATGTTCAAAAACACTCGTGCACATTATGGGTTGTTTCCAAGTATATATTATATTATGTATAAACAAACTCATATTCAAACATATCCAGTTCCTTATTTTATATTTCATTCACTGTCTGCTGGCTTTGGGAACTGCTTTCACCATCAGATTATAAAAACTGCTGATTTAAAATGCTTAGTTTCACTTTTTCAACTCATGATATGAAAATTAGGTGTCTAAATAAAAATGAAGTATGTCGAGAGGGATTATATTATAATGTGTTTACGTGTTAAATAATTCAGGATCCTTCACTGTAATCCCAGAAGAAGCTGCTGCCAGGAATGATTCTATTCTGAGGGTATTTCTGTCCTGTTTGGGAGGAAAACAGCAGCTTCAGGGTTTTATTTCACTTTGGATTCTACAAACACTTCAGAGTTTAAATGTATCTTTACTTTCACTTTTGAAGGAGACTTCGACTCCAAATATTGCTTTCTTTCGAGTAAATGACTGACACCGGAGTCACATGACTTGAGGTGGGAGAAGTACTCAGATCTTGTACTTGAGTAGAATTAGAAGTACTCAGATCTTGTAGTAAAAGTAGAAGTACTCAGATCTTGTACTTGAATAAAAGTAGAAGTACTCAGATCTTGTACTTAAGTAGAATTAGAAGTACTCAGATCTTGTAGTAAAAGTAGAAGTACTCAGATCTTGTACTTGAATAAAAGTAGAAGTACTCAGATCTTGTACTTGAGTAAAAGTAGAAGTACTCAGATCTTGTAGTAAAAGTAGAAGTACTTAGATCTTGTACTTGAGTAAAAGTAGAAGTACTCAGATCTTGCAGAGTAAAAGTAGCAGTACTCAGATCTTGTAGTAAAAGTAGAAGTACTCAGATCTTGTTCTTGAGTAAAAGTAGAAGTACTCAGATCTTGTAGAGTAAAAGTAGCAGTACTCAGATCTTGTAGTAAAAGTAGAAGTACTCAGATCTTGTTCTTGAGTAAAAGTAGAAGGACTCAGATCTTGTTCTTGAGTAAAAGTAGAAGTACTCAGATCTTGTAGTAAAAGTAGAAGTACTCAGATCTTGTAGTAAAAGTAGAAGTACTCAGATCTTGTTCTTGAGTAAAAGTAGAAGTACTCAGATCTTGTACTTGAATAAAAGTAGAAGTACTCAGATCTTTTACTTGAATAAAAGTAGAAGTACTCAGATCTTGTACTTGAGTAAAAGTAGAAGTACTCAGATCTTGTAGTAAAAGTAGAAGTACTTAGATCTTGTACTTGAGTCAAAGTAGAAGTACTCAGATCTTGTTCTTGAGTAAAAGTAGAAGTACTCAGATCTTGTACTTGAGTAAAAGTAGAAGTACTCAGATCTTGTACTTAAGTAAAAGTAGAAGTACTCAGATATTGTACTTGAGTAAAAGTAGAAGTACTCAGGTCTTGTAGTAAAAGTAGAAGTACTCAGATCTTGTACTTGAGTAAAAGTAGAAGTACTCAGATCTTGTAGTAAAAGTAGAAGTACTTAGATCTTGTACTTGAGTCAAAGTAGAAGTACTCAGATCTTGTTCTTGAGTAAAAGTAGAAGTACTCAGATATTGTATTTGAGTAAAAGTAGAAGTACTCAGATCTTGTAGTAAAAGTAGAAGTACTCAGATCTTGTACTTGAGTAAAAGTAGAAGTACTCAGATCTTGTACTTAAGTAAAAGTAGAAGTACTCAGATATTGTACTTCAGTAAAAGTAGAAGTACTCAGGTCTTGTAGTAAAAGTAGAAGTACTCAGATCTTGTACTTGAGTAAAAGTAGAAGTACTCAGATCTTGTACTTGAGTAAAAGTAGAAGTACTCAGATCTTGTACTTGAGTAAAAGTAGAAGTACTCAGATCTTGTACTTGAGTAAAAGTAGAAGTACTCAGATCTTGTACTTGAGTAAAAGTAGAAGTACTCAGATATTGTTCTTGAGTAAAAGTAGAAGTACTCAGATCTTGTACTTGAGTAAAAGTAGAAGTACTCAGATCTTGTACTTGAGTAAAAGTAGAAGTACTCAGATCTTGTACTTGAGTAAAAGTAGAAGTACCAGAGTGTAGGAATACTCTGTTACAGTAAAGGTCCTGCATTCAAAATGTTCCTCAAGTGAAAGTAGAAAAGTATTCTCATCAAAATATAGTGAAAGACAGTAAAAGTAGTCATTGTGCAGATTGGTCCATTTCAGAATAATATATATGATATGTTTTATAATGATTGATCATGAAAGTGTTCTCAGAGCTGGTAAAGGTGCAGCTAGTTTGAATGACTTTGTATACTGCAGGGTAGCTGGTGGATTTACTCCAGGTGGAACTAAAGTCTGATTTAACACTTGATTATATTTCACATCATTCATCCACATCTGTAAAGTAACTAAAGGTATTAAATACATGGAGTGAGTGAAAGTACAAAGTAGCAGGGTTAGGGTATTATTAAGTATTATTATAATCAACACATATCTTATTATTCTGAAATTGTACTTTTACTTTTATTACTTTAACTATATTTTGATGATAATATTTTTCTGCTTTTACTTGAGTAACATTTTGAAAGCAGGACTTTCACTGTAACAGAGTATTCCTACACTCTGGTACTTCTACTTTTACTCGAGTACAAGATCTGAGTACTTCTCCCGCCTCTGTAACTAACAAATAGAATAAATGAAGTCATTAATAAAACGCCCCTCCACATTTTCTTACATGAATTAAAAACACATCACTAGATCAAGGGTGTTGAAAACAAGAACAAGAGGAAAAACAGAGGAATGAAATGTTCCCGTTTGAAGAGCTCTCAGCCTGTATTGTGTTTTAAATGTATTCACAGCTCATTATTCTTACAGGCGAGCGTAGAAACGACTGATTTTCTTGAACATAGCGTCCCTTTTATTCTGGAGGAGTTCCTGCAGGGTGGTAAATAAAGGAGTTAATCTGAGGGAGAAACACAGCAATTAGGAGCACGATCTCCACCCTGCTTCCTCTTTGAAGCGCAGATAAGCAGGTTTTTTTTTATTTCTGGGCGACTTCACAGCTCTGTAAACAAACAATTACGATGAGGAATGCAGGACGAGGGAACGTGAAGCAGTGATTTGTTTTTCATGATGTCTCAACCTGCTTCTTCTCCTGTTTTAACTCGGTTTCATCCGCACGTCCCTGGGAGGAGGGACGGAGGATTTAAAGGTGCAGTTTGTGAATAAATAAGAATTACATTTCTTGATCTATCTCAAGGGAGTCGGGTTTAGTGACAGTTGCTCAATTATATAAAAAGATAACATCTAAATAAATGCGCAAACATTAAAAAAAAGTTACACTGAAAGATAAAAACTAAATACAAAAGAAGATACAGAGACAAATCGTTGAATGAAAATGTGAATTGAAAAATAGAATACAATTTATGAAAATATTTGTATAAACATAAGAAGTCAAAGTACAAATGTGCAGTAAAATGATAAAATAAGATATTTATATTAACATCAAATTAAAGGGAGCTCATTCCACCATTTTGGAGCCAGGATAGCAAACCCACGTGTTTTTGCTGATGGGAACTTGGGTCCCCCTCGCAGTGCGGGTTCAGCGAGCCGTTTGGCTGATGCAGAGCGGAGTGCACGCGCTGGGGTGTACGGTTATACAAACAAAAAATATTCGCTTAAAATAAATGTGCAATTAAAGTAAAATGGATTAAAATATTCAGATTTACATAAGGAGTTAGATAACATAAATAATCAAATAAAATATATAAACATAATAGAAATAAATGTGTTCAACAAAAAGATAAAATAAAAAAACAAGAAGTTAAAGTAATCTTTCCATTAATTTAATTTAATTTAAAGAAAAATCAAATGTAAAACTATCTAGATTACAATACTTTCAGAGTTTTTGAAATGTTATAGAAAATACTCATTCTGAATTGGACACCTCAAAGAGAAGAAAGTTAGCTTATTATTTTCTCAATATTAAACAAATAATAATAATTAGCTTACTAGATTGATTAAATAGATAAAACCGTAAAGCTTTCACTAGAATTTTAACCAACTCTCGAGGAGAAATGTTTGAATTTGACTCCAAATTTGTGTAACAGATGTTATCAATCATTTCCCTTCATTCAAAAATGTCCATTATAAGTTAATCGCACAGGAGGTGTATTTGTTTAAACAATCACTGCATGGATTCTTCTACGTTGTTACTCAAGGTTTTGGTACTTTTAAAGGATTTATGACTATTTTTCCAACAAAACTGATTATTTTTGGTTCCAAATGAAACTCAGCGCTCAGTTCTTTCAGGAAGACTGGATATATACATTCACTCCGCAGCTGCATAATCAGCTCATCACAGGCGTTCTCTTTAACCTATTTTCTACTTTCTTGTTTATTTCTAGTTTTCCATTTTTATTATTTTATTGTAAAATGCCTTGTCTTTTTATGCTGCTGCAACAAAAACACTTCCCAAATTGGGATCAGTAAATCTTATCTTATTAAATTTCACCTCAATCTCCAGCAGCCAATCACCGTGCTGCAGCCAAACTTTAAAATGGTTCTCCTCTCTCCTGCAGTCAGCTGTGATTTCAGGTGTTCATGCTGCCGGCCGCCTCCTCCCCATCCACCTCCTCTCCATCCACCTCCTCCCCATCCTCCTCCTTTCATCACATCCAGTGCCAGGAGAGCTAATCCAAAGACCTCATCACACCTCCTCTTCATCCCATCTCCTCATCAAATCCAGATCTTCATCATCATCACCAGTGTCTAGACCCCGAGGGGTTCAATATATGCTCACCTGCATTTCCCCCTTTAGATATACGATTTCAGGATCGGGGTCTAATCGCCAAAGACTTAACATTCATCATATGACATGTGTCAATAAATGGTCTTTAAACAAAATGAAGTCCCTCCTGATTGAAATCTGCTATCAACATTCAATTCACCAATAATTGGCTTTTTGTTCACCGTGGAGGCAGTAATTGATAAACCAATGATTACATCACTGGGGGATTGTTCGTTTACGGTCTAGATCCAATCATGTTGGTCCCCGAGAAATAAAGCATGGACTTAACGGTTAAATGGGAATGAAAAGGAAATAAACCCCCGACTCATATATCATCTTCTGTCTTTTCTCTGGGGAGATGAGAGGCTAAAACATCTGCTGGTTCGTCAGGGGACTCACAGGAGTGTCAATAATTCTCCTTTATTGCAGGAGTTCAGCTTCCACTCACATATAAATCACTTCATTAAACAACAGGACGCTTCAGTGGCTCATTTGACAACGCCAGAATCAATCACAAATGTGCATTTTATCTATAACCCAAAATCATAACGGAGCTCCTAAAGACAGTGATTCGCCCCAAAACATCTCTAAAAGGAGAAAATGGAAGAAACCTCAGGAAGTGATCACGCTCTTGAATCTGCATTAGTTAAAGCCTTTACATAATTTAAACGGATGAGTTATTTAAAACATGATTTCCACGGGTCGTTGGAAGTTTGTGGAGTTGATGGGTCATTAAAAGTGCATCACTACATATATATTGAATAGAAATTGAAGTTATTTTGGTATTTTTTTAAGCTTTCTTTCTGCACCTTGCAAGTGTGTTTGCAGTTGCATTATTATTTGACTCGAGAAAGTGGATGGCAAGTTAAGGTGATCGATGTGTCACACCGTGTTGTCTTGGGTCCTTGAATTTAGGGGGAATTGAGCCTGGAAAGTCCTTACATTTGATGCTTAAGAAGGAATGGGACCCCTGACAAAAAGTCTTACCCTGTATTTGCCATGAAATTAAATACATTTTTGATATTTTTATATCATATTCTGCTGATGTTCAGGTGTATATCAGTATGTAGTGTCTCTACTTTAAAGAGTCCTCTCCTGCTGATGTTCAGGTGTATATCAGTATGTAGTGTCTCTACTTTAAAGAGTCCTCTCCTGCTGATGTTCAGGTGTATATCAGTATGTAGTGTCTCTACTTTAAAGAGTCCTCTCCTGATGATGTTCAGGTGTATATCAGTATGTAGTGTCTCTACTTTAAAGAGTCCTCTCCTGCTGATGTTCAGGTGTATATCAGTATGTAGTGTCTCTACTTTAAAGAGTCCTCTCCTGCTGATGTTCAGGTGTATATCAGTATGTAGTGTCTCTACTTTAAAGAGTCCTCTCCTGCTGATGTTCAGGTGTATATCAGTATGTAGTGTCTCTACGTTAAAGAGTCCTCTCCTGCTGATGTTCAGGTGTATATCAGTATGTAGTGTCTCTACTTTAAAGAGTCCTCTCCTGCTGATGTTCAGGTGTATATCAGTATGTAGTGTCTCTACTTTAAAGAGTCCTCTCCTGCTGATGTTCAGGTGTATATCAGTATGTAGTGTCTCTACTTTAAAGAGTCCTCTTCTGCTGATGTTCAGGTTCATATCAGTATGTAGTGTCTCTACTTTAAAGAGTCCTCTCCTGCTGATGTTCAGGTGTATATCAGTATGTAGTGTCTCTACTTTAAAGAGTCCTCTCCTGCTGATGTTCAGGTGTATATCAGTATGTAGTGTCTCTACTTTAAAGAGTCCTCTCCTGCTGATGTTCAGGTGTATATCAGTATGTAGTGTCTCTACTTTAAAGAGTTCTCTCTTGCTGATGTTCAGGTGTATATCAGTATGTAGTGTCTCTACTGGGACATGTCTCCATGCTTTAATGTTCAAAAAGCTCTTTATTTTTCTCATACTGCCTGTGCTGCAGCACCTCTTTTCACCCTCTGTCTGAAACCAGAGCCCAGTCTGCTGATTGGTTAGCTGGCCGGCTCTGTTGTGATTGGTCAACCACTTAGAGATGTCCCGCCCCTTAGCCTATCACGTACAATGTGTTGGAGAGCTAGCTAATGCTGTAGAAACACGAGGGTTACATAGTGATGTTACAGTAGAGGCAAACATACGAATATGGACATGAGAATGAGCAGGATAAGGCCCCTTTAATGTTTCTTGTAAAGCACTTTGAATTGTATTATACTGAAATGTGCCGGATGAATAAGCTTGCTTTGAGTTGCCTTTGTTTGCAATATACAGCAGTTTCTAATCATTCAGAACATGTCGGGGCAATAAAAGCAAAGCAATTAGCAATAAACGTAAAAAAAGCTAATTAGCAGTGCGTTGTTTGCACATTAAACAGAAGGGTCTCTTTATTAGTTTGCATCAGAAAGCTTGGTCTGTGCAGGTTACTCAAGCTGCTGTGATTTAAAAAAACACTCAGCACTTTCACATCATGCTTATAAAATCAGTTTCTCCCCAAAAAATCTCTCATCGCTGCTGTCAGCACATTTCCAGCCCTCCGTTTGTCCTGTTGTGATCTGAGAGGACGGAGGGGGGGACAGACGGAGGGGGGGGGGGGGGGAGTCATCTGGACATGCAGGATTACGTACGGTTGAAGGAGGGGGGGGTGGTCTCGAGCTGGTCGCCAGGAAAGACCTTGTTTCTATGGCAACAAATGAACCATGTTGGGAGTATTGGGGGGTTTGCAATGTAGAACTAGATCTGAAGTAGGCCATTGCAATGAGGAAGAGAATGAAGGGGCAAATATTGAACGAAAGGTTCATTAGATCAACGTTTTCCAATAAAAAATCAGGACTTTTTAATGTTTTAGTCGAAAGGAATTTTGTTGAATCACCACGCAGAAGAAGCCCACCATAACATACAACTATGTTTAACACACAGAGCAGGACATGCATGTGTGGAGCCCAATAAAAGATTTATGACACTGATTTTGGTAGATCGCTCATTTGGATTAGCCTTCATAACATGCATTTGCTTACGGTTTAAATCCAATAGCACATATAAAAACAACAGAGTTGACCAAAGTGCTGTACATCAATAAATATATGAAAAGCAGCATAAATACATTTAGACAAAACCGATTGGTCAAAAAACAAATGTAAAAACACTAGACAATAAAACCATACTTATAGCCACAGACTGAAAACTCTCATGCATGATGTTAAAACAATATAAAACACAAGAAAATGATTTTAAAAAAGTTGTATTGTGTGGTTTGTATTTCTCGTTTATAAATCCCCTCCATATCTCCATTTTACAGGAAGTAGAAAAAAGAAGAGGAGGAAGAGGAGGAAGAGGAGGAAGAGGAGGAAGTTGAGTCAGACGAAGGCTGACCAGCCGTTCAGACAAGATAAATGTGGAGGCGTCCCTCAGGGCACGGTTTCAAGACAACTAAATTCCAGAGGCGACAAAAAGGCAGTGTGAAAGTTGAGAGGCATTCACACACACACACACACACACACACACACACACACACACACACACACACACACACACACACACACACACACACACACACACACACACACACACACACACACACACACACACACACACACACACACACACACACACACTCACACACTCACACACACACACACACACACACACACACACACACACACACACACACACACACACACACACACACACACACACACACACACACACACACACAGCAGTCTGCAGTACAGGAGGATTTCTTGCAAAAGCAGACCTAATTGCAAAGTGGGACATTAAATAGGGCAAACTGAGAAAAAACAGGGTGGCTAAAAAGAGAATATGAGGAAAGTGAAAGCAGTGATGCAGTAAAGTCCTGCAGAGTCCAAACAAACACACACAAACACACAAAAACACACACACACACACACACACACACACACACACACACACACACACACACACACACACACACACACACACACACACACACACACACACACACACACACACACACACACACACACACACACTCGCTGTGTACTTTCATGCCTTGTAAGTACTTCAGTACTGTAGGCGAATCATGATCTCATTTATTGCACAGAGTTAATGTCCTCCTTTATTCTAAAGTAATAAATACTTCTCTGCAACACCTCCACGTTCATTCAATCAATTTTGAAACCTCGGACACTAAATTGTCAGTATTTGAAAAGAGGAATACAAGTCTTGCTCTATTGTTATTCAGGTCACACTCCTTCATTAGCAGATTGTGTTGATATGTGGTTGATTACTTTGATTGCATCACTGCATGTGTTTCCCCTCAGAGACAACAACGTTTGAATCACAATGAGCCGAAGAGACGTTCAGATAAATATGGAACACATATTGGAAACAAGATTTTTTTCTACCTTTGATTTATAAAATATGTTTCTCGTTTATTTAAATCTCGCGGCATGAAATGACACAGGGAAGGTAATATGCAATATTCGATTTCTACAGTAAATAGTCCAAATGTATTAAAAGGATTCTCAAAGAAATGTGTTTAATATCTAGAACTATAGCATTTTTTTAACAAGAAATATAACCAAGACATCTTTACTTATAGCCATATTATGCTAATTGTCTAACTCTTTTTCTTTTAATTGTGGTATTAAGCAAAATATGTGTGTTTACAGTGACATATGCCACCATGCAGAATGGACTAAACAACAGTAACACTATTTTAAATAATGTGATCCAGCACAACAAATAACATCTGCTGATGAAGATGATGTGAAATGATTGAAGAGGAGAGATGAACAACTTGTTGATCCTCACGTTTGAGTTGGAAGTAAATACGTCTGTCGATAGTTAAAGATTTGTGTTGAACCAACGGATCTTTTCAATATGAACACAGAAATAAACACTAAAATCCTTCCAGAATGACATTTGAGAAAGATGACTCTTAGAAAGACAAATATCACAGACCCTAAGATTGATCCTTGAGGGACACCATATTTCAAATGCTAACATAAAAGTGAAATCCATCTGAGCTGCTGCAGCGTTTGTAGGTTTTATTTCCTCGGAGGTGATGAAGCACATGTAAGAGTGAGCTGAGATTCACAGGAAGAGGCTGGTTGTGAAGAGGAGGAGGAGGAGGAGGAGGAGGAGGAGGAGGAGGTCACCGCTGCTGCCTTGGATCCTCCGGAGGATCAAAGTGGAGCGACTGATGATGGCTCCCCTGCAGATTCATCTGAACACACTCCAGCCTACTTCCCTGGAAAGATAAAACCCATCCACTCTCTGACCGGCAGCGGGAGAGAACCTCCTCTCTGCAGGATCATCATTGCCCCATTTCAATTCCTCATTTATCCCAGGATAAGGCACGTGTTTGGGCACATGTGCAAAACAATAAGTACATTTGTCCCATATTTTCACATGGCTTCCTGATCGCGTTGATATTCAGTGAAATTGTCTTAAAAATGAATTGTTGTTTGAAGCATCCAATGCAAAAATAATCTACTTTAAATCTCTCAAAAATACATGGATATGTCAAAAATATCTAGAACAAGGTGTTCCTATACCCTTGAGGAGGGTGAATTTCATTATTTGCTGATTTATTCTAAAAGTGTTGACCTTGCTGATGTTCGTTTGTTGTTGCATTGATTCATTTTGTGGTAAATGTCCAGTTCATTGAATATTGCATTAAAGATCAAAGGGGAATCTTCTGTTTTCAGTACATGAGACTCATTAATACATAAAAGCAACTCATCTATATATTAAAATGTGCACATGGACAAAATGCATATTGTTTTTCTTAATTACTTTGTACTCTAGTTTTGCTTTTCCAAGAAAACTTTTCCCTACAGTTGATTAATTTAGTTAATCAGTGTTAGACACACAATAGCATTTAGCTAATGAAGCTGATATCTGTGTATGGCACATTAAAACCAGTCAGTGTTGGAACAAAACGGACTTTTCCAGGTAAAAAATCGTCCAAACATTTTTGACTTGAACAAAAACAAACCCACTTTTGTTTTTGGTGATATGAGACAATTTACTGACACAATAACAAAGGTTAAAACATTAGTATTTTGGGTCAGTTTCTACCACTTTTAGATATGCAATGCCATTGTGATTTCCACTGAGAAAGTGGTCATAGTTGCACTTTCAGTTCACAGAGTGTTACAGCTGTTCCAAAGTGTAAAACACCTCCCTTCCTGCTTAGATAGTTGTAACCGTCCAAGAATATAATATTTGTAGAAGGGGTTTTTTCAGCGTTAATTCGTTTTTGCAGCACATTTGCACGGTTCAGCCACCATAGAAGTATTTTGGAAAAAAGCAAAACGTAAGAGAAAGAAAAGTGACAAAGAAAAAGCAATGCATTTTGTCAATTGCATGTTTACAGTAAGTGCATATGTGTATAAATGGCTTACTGTATATGTGTATTACATAGTTATGTTGTCAGTATTTTGTCCAATACCACCAAAATGAAGTGTGTTTTAAACTGATGCATTAAGATGGGGTCATTCATTTGTTGGATGCACCTGTACCGGAGCCAGCCTCCAGCAGCTCACATCACAGCTGCCCTGCTCGCCGCTCTCCATCTCTGCATCTCTGAAAGCACATTAATCATAGCAGACTCCCACATGCTTTCACCTCTCCTCCTCACGCCCTCTTTCTCTCCAACTCCTCCGGATCTCTTGCTCTGGAGCTGGAGGCAAGTGGGTCACAGCAACCTGAGGACGGTGGAGAGGAGCTGAAGGAAGCAGGAGTGAAACAAGCTGATTTCTTTCCACTTTTATCAGAACCAGAGCATGGTTTCCTACACAAATCATGAGATCCAAGTGTAACAAATGTGCAGTTCAGGCGTGTAAATGTAGAAATGGGTGAATCATCCCCGTCAGAAACAAAAAGAGAATATCTCATCTTGCACTGTTTCATATTTTCACAGGAAAAAAAGGAGAAAACCGACGAGGCGAGAGGAAAATGTGATTGATCATTAATGAAAAATCAAAGTGAAGGCACAGAGATGTAATCCTCCTTTTGATTAATGAACACAGAGCTTCTATGGGGACGATAATAGCTAAAGATCGAAGACACCCTTCAATACTCCAACCCTTTCACAGTGAAACATATGAAACTAGAGCATACAAGCGTAAAAGGGGAATTTCTTCATTAATATTTATGAGATTGAAGGCTGGACGTAAAGGCAGGATATCAACTATGTTAGCTGCAGCCAAAATAACTCTTCCATAAAAAGGAGAATGGGGCAAACCCATTAACCATAGCTTATATAATGAGGAGATTCAGTTTGAAACCCTTCTCTCCAATTCATGAGTATCTGGGGAACTACTAAAATACTTCTAATGGTGTGGATCTGGTTTGTGGTTCAGGTGTTAAATAAGCAGACTTTGCCATCTAGTGGCTTCATGTACATATTACAGGAAACGTTTGCATAAATAAAACATCCTGTTATCATGGACCAAAAGTACTGAGAATACGACCACAAAGAAACTCAACATATGTCAGACATGCAAAAGACCAAAAATGGATGCAGGATGACTACAAACAGATGCACACATACACAAAGAGATACAAAACAAACCAATAGTGACATAAAAACGATAAACATGAAAATATACGCCTACGAAAAAGAACATTTGACATAACTAGTAACTCAATTTGATTTTGCTGCTATAACTTTCACTTAAAGGGGTCATATTCTGCTGATGTTCAGGTTCATATCAGCATATACTTTCAGTATGTAGTGTCACTACTTTAAAGAGTCCTCTCCTGTTGATGTTCAAGGTTCAAGGTTCTTTATTTGTCATACAAACATAGCTATAGTTATGTCGATGAAAATCTTAGGTGACAGGCTTCTCCAATAGTGTCTCTACTTTAAAGAGTCCTCTCCTGCTGATGTTCAGGTGTATATCAGTATGTAGTGTCTCTACTTTAAAGAGTCCTCTCCTGCTGATGTTCAGGTGTATATCAGTATGTAGTGTCTCTACTTTAAAGAGTCCTCTCCTGCTGATGTTCAGGTGTATATCAGCATGTAGCGTCTCTACTTTAAAGAGTCCTCTCCTGCTGATGTTCAGGTGTATATCAGTATGTAGTGTCTCTACTTTAAAGAGTCCTCTCCTGCTGATGTTCAGGTGTATATCAGTATGTAGTGTCTCTACTTTAAAGAGTCCTCTCCTGCTGATGTTCAGGTGTATATCAGTATCTAGTGTCTCTACTTTAAAGAGTCCTCTCCTGCTGATGTTCAGGTGTATATCAGTATGTAGTGTCTCTACTTTAAAGAGTCCTCTCCTGCTGATGTTCAGGTGTATATCAGTATGTAGTGTCTCTACTTTAAAGAGTCCTCTCCTGCTGATGTTCAGGTGTATATCAGTATGTAGTGTCTCTCCTGGGACATGTCTCCATGCTTTAATGTTCAAAAAGCTCTTTATTGTTCTCATACTGCCTGTGCTGCAGCACCTCTTTTCACCCTCTGTCTTAAACCAGAGCCAAGTCTGCCCCAATTGGTTAGCTGGCCGGCTCTGTTGTGATTGGTCAACCGCTTAGAGATGTCCCGCCCCTTAGCCTATGACGTACAATGTGTTGGAGCGCTAGCAAATAGGAGCGTGAGTCTTGTGTTATCACCGTTTTATTCCTGTCATTAAAATGTTGAATTAAGTAAAGGATTTTCTTAGAAAAAAAATTCACGGAAAAAATTTAATCCGCTAATGATGATTATTGATTATGATTATATGTCTAAAAATGATTAATCTTTTTCAAGTGAAAGATTTAAATTGCTTTAATATAAATTGCACATTTTAACCAACGATGCAACATTTAATTAAAACATATCAGAAAGTATTTGTTTTTTAGTTTGTAAACTCTGGGATATTTCTGTAAAAAACTATGTAAATGTAATGATGGTGCCTTTCCCTTAGTCAGTGTGGAGCCATTACTGAGAAGATGAGACAACAATGTGAAACTTTGATTATCCCTGAGAGGAAACTCAGTATAATTTACTGCAGGAGTAAAATAACTTGAGTTAAAAAGCCTGCAGCAGAACGTTCCTCTGTCTGAGACGCGGCATTTAGAAATACCTGCAGCACTTTACCACGAGCACATCATGAATATTATGATATCCAGATGTTTTATGTCCTCGGAAACTCTGTTCTTTAACCTAATACTTTAATATTTTATCACACTGTCACACTGAAATTGCACTGTGTGAGTTCAGGAGCAAAGTGCAGCAGTTTCAACCCCTTAAAAACGATCTTTTGGCACTTTAAAGAAGCAGACTGTCTCTGTGAGGCTTTTAAAACGTCTTCCTTTCTGTGAAATAAATCTTATTCAGCACTTATATTTAAATCATCACTTAGACGGATCAAATCATACCAAAGGCTGTAATTGAGTTCTTTCAAAGCGTGTTATTTAATCTTTCTTGTAATCATTCATTAAACATTTTATATTATTATAGTAGCTTGTACCTTCCTGTACGTTTCATCGTATCAATACGTGTTTTTGTGTACCCCAAACAAAAAGAAAAACCCTTTAGACATGAGCATTTAATTAGGAATAAGCCTTAATAGTGATTTTAAAGCATCACTCACAGTTGGTTCAACAGACGTTAAATAAAAGACTCAAATTTAAGCAAAAACAAACAAAAGTTCATCGCTCTTTATTAAATATTTTCCAGATGGTAAAGGCTGATCCGACACAGTATTGCACCGAGTTAATGTCACCGAAAGTTCGACCACATCACGAGCTCTTAAAAATACAGGCAGTACACAAAATATGCCCTCTGATCATTATTCAGTAGTTTTCCATAAATAGATTCAGCTCATAGTTTTGTATGTCCATCAATCACACCTTTATGTACAGATCAGTAGAGGACAGTGTACCAGACCCACCAGCAACCGCTCACTTTACACAACTGGGTCAATGAACAAGCCAGGAAGCATCTCAATGGGGTTTCATTCTTCTGTCTCTGGCTTGTTCATTGACCGACTTTCTCATAATCACAGACTATACACAATCAAGAACAAATGTACAGTCATCAGGCAGAGAGGATAGAAATGCATATATACATAAATACAGCCCATGTACAGAATACTCTACTCATAAATACAAGAAACCACGAATACACACAGATTACTTTCATACCGCCTGCTTTTTTCTTTTGCAGTACATTACTACGGTGGCCGACAGGTACAAACTACGACAAGGGAGAAACGATGCAAATATAAAAACACAGACGTGCCAAAACACATGCCAACGAACTTGAAGACACATGTGTAGAGTTTACTGAAAGCTCTGCGTAAAGGAAACTCTGCAAGTAGCTCAAAACACAATGGAGACCAGGGGACACTAAAAAGTGACGCACACAGCTGGGAGACCAGGGGACACTAAAAAGTGACGCACACAGCTGGGAGGCCAGGGGACACTAAAAAGTGACGCACACAACTGGGAGACCAGGGGACACTAAAAAGTGACGCACACAGCTGGGAGACCAGGGGATACTAAAGAGTGACGCACACAGCTGGGAGACCAGGGGACACTAAAGAGTGACGCACACAGCTGGGAGACCAGGGGACACTAAAGAGTGACACACACAGCTGGGAGACCAGGGGACACTAAAGAGTGACGCACACAGCTGGGACCGGAATGCTTGGTGACGTTCAGTGTTATAAAAATTGAACAAATGTCTCTGTTGTCGGAAACTCACCTAAAATGATTTGTCAGCTTTTAACAACGTGATCACATGACTCTTTCTGATGGTATCGCAGATCTGCTGTAAGCTAGGGCTAACGTAGCTAATCTAGTCATTTCAAACTAAACACTTACAGTTACGAGACAGACTAACTTTGTAATCTTGAACATCAACAAGCGCTCCGGTCCCAGCTGTGTGCGTCACTTTTTAGCGTCCCCTGGTCTCCCAGCTGTGTGCGTCACTTTTTAGCGTCCCCTGGTCTCCCAGCTGTGTGCGTCACTTTTTAGCGTCCCCTGGTCTCCCAGCTGTGTGCGTCACTTTTTAGTGTCCCCTGGTTTGCGTTGTGTATTTAACTTCTTGTAGCATTTTGTATTTGCACATGTCTCGTCAAGTTGGTTACGATTCATCGGCATGTGTTTTGGAATATTTGTGTTTGTATATTTGGATGGTTTCTGAAGCTGCAGCGTGTTTCTGCTAATGGAAATGTTTTAGTCCGTTGTAGCGCGTTCGCACCTTTCAGCCACCGTACACTTCCAATAGAGTTAGCATATATCGAACCATCGTCTGTCTTTATTTAACGGGCATATTTAAAACTGCGTCGGGTTTGCAGTTCAAGAGGAGACAGGGGGTGTAGTGCTTCTGAGATTATATCATATGATTATTATGTACACTTTTGGAGCATCAGTGCATAGTTTAAACTCAGCATCACGATTATGTGCAAGATATGAAACCAGGCGTGAGAGGAAGCAGCAGCTGGTGCAAACATGTGTGACATTTAAATATTAGTGTTAGCAAAGGATATGGCTTTCTGCACCTTCTTAGGCTTTAGTCAAGTATTTTCTTCTTTATCTTGTGTCAAAAATTAAACTTTATTTCCTCGTCTTGCTTCTTAATTTGGGTTTTAAAACAAACTGAAGACAGCACACCTAAATAATACAGCAAGGGAAGAGGAGATTATCATACTTTTAAGGCTTAAATTACTTTATAATATGTAAAGAAAAACCTCTGTGTTAATTTAAAGGAAACTTTTAAATGTTACAAAAAAAACATCTGATAAATAAAAAATACACATTTTGTGGAGGCTTTCACATAAAACCTTGCAAAACGTAACTTTACCATCCTCTCCACTAATGTATGTGCGCCTCTTGTAGTGTTTCACCATGCGTTATCACACACAGAGGGTATAAAAATGCAGTATGAGCTAAAATCTGACTTTTACTTTGATGTTTCTGTGAGATTAGATTAGCCGGTCTACAGGGCGCCGGTGAGGCACATGAGGAGCAGCAGGTGGACGGAGAGCAGGTAGAACAGGAAGAGATGTCGAGAGCGGGCGCGGCTCGTCAGCAGGCGCGAAAAGTAGAGGCTCCGCCCCCTGATCCAGCGGCGACACGCCACCACGCCTCCTTTCACCTGAAAACACAGAACAAAATGTCCTAAAGGAGAGTTTCACTGTTTTACTGTTAAAGTATTGAGCTAATGAAGTTCCAGCGACACGTGACCTCCTTCTTAATCTTCAGGCGTATTCTTTGGAGCCTGAATTTGTGATGGTTTGAAGACAATATGTTTAAAACCCCTCAGAGTTGGGTACCTTTGGAGTGTCATAAAGGAGTATTTTCACTGTTTTG